>NC_058081.1:165512195-165783950 GCF_014858855.1 Bufo gargarizans
ACACACAAATCCTTCTCTATAAGTGACTCTCCCAGTGTTACATCACCTATGACATATGAAGCACAGAGATTGTTACTGCCAAAATGCATAACTTTACATTTATGCACATTGAACCTCATTTGCCAAGTTGAGGCCCAATCACTCAGTGTTCAAGTCAGCTTGTAGTTTATGGACATCTTCCATAGACTGTACAGTACTACATAGCTTGTTGTCATCTGCAAAAATAGAAATGGTGCTATTAATCCCATCCTCAATATCATTAATAAATACATTCAATAATAGAGGGCCCAGAACTGAACCTTGGGGGACACCACTTATAACCTGGGATCATTCTGAATAGGAACCATTGACCACAACTCTCTGGACATGGTCCTTCAACCAGTTTTCAATCCAATTACAAACTATACTTTCCAAACCTATAGACCTTACTTTACCTATTAAACATCTATGAAGGACAGTTTTAAATGCCTTTGAAAAATCCAGAAACACTACATCCATAGCTGCCCCTCTGTCCAGGCTACTACTCACCTCCTCATAAAAACAAATCAGGTTAGTCTGACAACTTCTGTTGTTGGTAAACCCATGTTGGTTAGCACTTATAATATTATTTACAGTCACATACTCCTGTATATAGTCCCTTAAGAGTCCTTCAAACATTTTTCCCACAACAGAACTTAAACTAACTGGTCTATAATTACCTGTGAAGGACCCAGATCCTTTTTTTGAATATGGGGACCATATTTGCCTTGCACCAATCACTTGGCACTGTACCAGTACCAAGAGAATCATTAAAAGTTATAAACAGGGGCACAGCAATGACTGAACTGAGCTCTTTAAGCACTCTTGGGTGTAATCCATCTGGACCCGGAGCTTTGTTCACATTTACCTTATTTAACTTATCTTGGACCGTATCTACAGTTAGCCAATTGAGTATATTACTGGATGTACTAACAGCCCCAGCACCAGAGATATCAGTTCCCTTCTCTTCCTTTGTATATACAGAGCTAAAAAAAAAACATTTAGTAACTATGCCTTTTCCTTATCTTCAGTGACTACCCCCTTTTACCATTATTTAGGGGACCTACCTGCTATTTATATATTTAAAGAATCTTTGGGGATTTGATTTACTCTCTTTTTTCACCTGCTGTTCGTTTTGTATTTTTGCTAATTTTATCTTGTTTTTACAGTTTTTATTAAGGCCTTTGTAATCTTCAAACGCTACAGCTAACCCCTCAGATTTGTAATTTTTAAATGCCCTTTTTTGTCTTTTATTGCCCTTTTTACAGTAGCTGTAAGCCATGGGGGGGGGGGGGGGTTAATTTTAGCCTTTTATACTTGTTACCTAAAGGAATAAATTTTTTCGTGCAATTACTCAATGTGGATTTAAAGCTCTCCCATCTATACTCAGTATTATTATATAACAATAGCTGCTCCCAGTCTATGACCTGAAATGCTGCCCTCAACAAAGGGAAATTAGCCTTTTTAAAATTCAGTGTCTTTGCTTTGCCTGACAGAGTTTGCTTCTTATAGTTCAGGGAGAATATAATTATATTGTGATCACTATTACCTAGTGTTTCTCGAACAGTAACATTTCCAACAAGCTCTGCATCATTAGAAATTGCCAGATCCAACAGAGCATTGCCTCTAGTGGGAGCTTCTACAAACTGGCCCTTAAAGTGGTCCTACAGCAAGTTGAGGAATCTTCTCCCCTTTGCAGATGAGGCAGAACCATGACCCCAGTCAATGTCTGGGAAGTTAAAATCTCCCATTATGACCACTGTACCAGCCTGTGCAGCCCGCTCTATTTGATTATAAATTTGCGTTTCTATCTTTTCTGTGATGTTAGGGGTCTATAGATTACAACAAGTATTATTTTTTCAGTGTTTATATCTCTTTGAACTTCCACCCATAAGGTTTCCTCATCCTTACCATCCTCACCCACAATTGCCTTTTTCACACTTGTCTTCAGATCACTCCTCGCATACAGGCACATGCCATCTCCTTTTTTATTAACCCTGTCTTTCCTAAATTGTGTAAAACCCTTAATATTTACAGCCCAGTCATGTGAAGAATTCAACCATGTTTCAGTCACACCAACTACATCTATGTGTTCTTCTAGTACCATAGACTCCAGCTCCCCTATTTTGCTAGCTAGACTTCTGGCATTTGTGAAAATACATTTTAAATTACCATTACCTATAAAGTGAATATCTGGTATTTTTGGGTTACCTTGGTTGATGTTTGTATGTAACAGGTTCTTGTTACCAGCAGTTCTACTTTATTTCGGTGTACAGTTTTGCCCAGTCTTCTCCCTTCTTTCCTTACTAACCCCAGCCCCCACTAAATCCCTACTGTCCTCTTCTATATCCCACTCTCTATTGTAGGGATCGTCTCTTATTCAGGGGTCATTCTCACAGAATTTTCTTCATGACCACTGGGTTTCAGGTCCAAACAGTGCAATTTATTTGACACTCTTCATACACAGCATGGCATAAAAGAAACGCCTGCCTGTCTGGGCTCTAGCCATTGTATCCCTAACTCGGCTATACGATAGCGTTCACATATGGAACCAGGTGCGGCTTACCCCAGACATACAGTCTACCAGCCCTCAGGCTGTAACAAGTGCAGTACCTTTGGAGGGAGTTGTGGTCTAGCAGTCCTTCCGACTCTGACCTTTCAACACTTGCTCCCGGGCATCGCTGAGTCCCCCAATGTCCAGGCTATTGCATAGCCACTTGGCCCCTCAGCCTTGCCTAGCTGAGACCACCCTGACAGAGCCTCATCAGGCCTTGGTCTGCAAACTCTCCAGAGTGAGACACACCCAATACCAGCAAACAGATTAAATGGAATCCCTGGATGTGAGCATGCCCTAAGTCCCGGACTGGAGCATGGGGAACAGGCACCCACCCAGCGCATTGCCTGTTCCCAGTAAAATCCCACCCCGGACTAGCTGGAACCAGCTATTCTAACTATATTGGTGTCCACCAGCTAACTTAGTGGCCACCTATCTAGGGGTCTTTACTCCACCAAGGCCGGGCCCCTTGGTGACACGCTCCTGATGCAAACAACACCCCTTTTATCATGCTTCCTCTGGACTTTACTGCAAACCTCAAGGTTCACATTGCCACACTATCTACACTATCTACCCGCTTATTAGTATGACCCCCCCCACCCTCCCCCCAGATCCTAGTCTAAAAGCTCCTCCAGCCATCTAACCATTTTTCCCCCAGAGCACTTTCACCCTCCCCATTAAGGTGCAGCCCGTCCCTACTGTAGAGCCTGTAACCGACAGAGGAGTCGGCCCAGTTCTCCATGAACCCAAACCCTTCCTTCCTGCACCAGCTTCTGAGCCACTTATTTAACTCACTAATCTCCTGTTGTCTCTCTGGTGATGCTCGTGGCACTCGTAGAAATTCTTAAAACACTACCTTGGAGGTCCTGGACTTGAGCTTCTCTCCTAGTTCCCTGAAATCATTTATAAGGACCTTTTATCTCCCCCTGACTTTGTCATTGGTGCCAATTTGTACCATAACCGATGGGTCTGCCGCAACCAGCGATCTATCAATCGGCAATATGCTGAACCCGGGAACCCGGAAGACAACACACTGTTCAGCATTCATGGTCTCATCGACAGATGACCCTGTCTGTAGTCCTAATAATAGAGTCCCCTACCACCAGCATCTGTCTGACCTTTGCTACACTCCTTTTCCCATCCTTCCTGCAGTGGGCATCCTCCTGGTTGCTAGGAGAAACGCCCTGCTGCAGTGTTGCTGGCTTTCATCCCTAATATCAGCCAAACAGGCATATTTACTCGGGCGTACCAGCTCAGGACTAGCCTCCGTGGCACTTTTCCCTCTACCCCTTCTTCCTACATTAACCCAACTGCTGACCTGATAATCCTGATCTTGCCCTCCTCCTCCCACCTCCATTTCACTGACCCCAGTCAGTGCATGCACAGTGAGGTCTAAGCATCTCTCCAGTTTTGCAATGCCCCTAAGTGTTTCAAGCTGCTTATTTAGACCCAAGATCTGGAATTCCAAATATGCAACATGATTGCATCTAGTGAAAATGTATTCACCCTCGAATGGCTCTTTAAGGCGAGCATACATTTCACAGGACACACACTTGGTAGCATTGTCCATGGAGCACATGTTTAAATGGGGATGAACAGTAAAGAGGGAAAACAGTATGAGTTAGAATTAGACCCTGTCTGCTGTAGTTGGAGGACTAGCTAGAATCAGGCCAACAGCACACAAGGAAAATCTATCAAACCTTAGTTTCTTGCTCCTTGTCTTAAACTCCAGTTCTTTAAACTCCACTTATTCACAAGCCCACTTAGTGCAGCAAGCCCACCGCTGCAATGTCGACGGCTAGCAGATAAACAGAAAAGAGAAGGCAGTCTTATAGGAGTGTTTCATTCTCTTTACAACAGCTGATTGGCGAGGGTGCCTTAAGCAGACAACCCCTTTAAAGTGTTGTATATGGTTCTAGGAGACCCCAGAGTGTCAACTTTTCAGGTCAATTGGAGCACTTTCCATTCAATTTTCCCAAATTGTACCTGAATCGAATTTCAAAAAATTTGCCCATCACCAATTTTACTTTTTCTCTGTCTGTTGCATTCCTGGTTTTAGCTTACAAATACTAATGGAAAATACTGACTAAATACTGACGATGTGAAAGTGTCCAAAAGCAGGATTGCAGCATAAAAACAGAATAGTACTGTATAATAGAAAGATTTACATGACTTTCATGATTTTTATTTACTCCTGGTTTTGACTTACAAATACTGATTAAAACACTAGCATGTAAAAGTAGCCTTAGCCTGTTTGTATAGAAAAGCTCTGTTTAGGCCCATTTCACATATACAGTATCAGTTGTGTCTGGCCAACCTCAGGCCAGGAGTCGGACACAAGTGTTAGACGAGTACTGTGTGTCAGACCTCACCACTCCCATTCTCTGCCATTACAGATTCCCTTTAAATAAGTTCCATGAGAGACATGATTAATATATGTGAGTGAGTGGTGTCTAGAGACTGCACAGGAATGGATCATAACTAGTGTTGATCGGGCACCAAAGTGCTTGTGCGCTTGAGTAGAACACTTTGTGATGCTCTGGTGTTCTCCTGAGCACCCGAGCACAATGGAGGAACCCCAGGCACCCCCTGCTCTGAACAGGGGAGGGTGTCGGGACGCTAGTTCGGCTTAGGAGTCCCTGCTCTGACTCCATATATGGAGTCAGTGCTTGGGGACACACAGTGTATTTAAATATAATTTCTGAAAACTTTCTGCCAGGATTTGAACTCCTAACATTGTACATTAGAGGCAAGGACCTTATCCACTTAGCTATAAAGCAGAATGCTAAACTGTATCAGGAAAAACCTCATAGAAGTTTCTGATGTAGTGAGTTTTCCTATTCAGCAGAAGACTTATTTTATATTCTTGTGCAGATTAACTTGTAGCTCTATAGTGTAGTGGTTAACGGCTTTTCCTCTAGTGGACAGCGTTGGGAGTTCCAATCCTGGCTGAAACATTTATATATAAGTTTTTAGCCATAATATATTTACATATATTATTATATATTTAGAATATATAATATATTATATTATATGTAAATACGTTATGGCTAAAAACATCAGTAGTAGTTTCCCACATATTATGCATATCATATTATGCATTCATATATATCAGAAGTAAGACGTCCTCATTGACTTTCATCGTGGGTCTTGCTCTTCATCCCAGGACAGAAAGAAAACCGCAGCATGTTGCAGTTTGCTCCCCGGTATGAGAACAGAACGGAATGCAATTTGGAGCATTCAGTTCTGCTCAGTTACGTTTTGTTCCTATTAACAATGAATGGGGACAAAACGGAAGCATTTGTTTCCGGCATTGAGACCCTATGACGGATCTCAATACCATAAAACATTAATGCTAGTGTGAAAGTAGCCTTAGTAATATATTGCTGACCATCAGATTGCTATAAGCCGCTTTAAGTTCCAAGTTATTCTCATGGCACCCAATTGTTAGCTGTCTGACCTCATCCCTATATGCTGACTCATCATTGTCCCTAATTAAACCAACCCACGTAGTGTCATCTAAAAACTTTATTATATAATTGAGGCTATTGGTAGAAACACAATCATAGGTAAAGAGTACACCCCTCAGTGTTGGACTGTGGTGCCTAGGACACCTTATTTTGGGGGTCCACCATACAGATACATTTAAATATTACTTACTCACAAGTCGCTACCAGATGATTGATTTTTGGGTCCCTGCAGCAACTTTGAGAACAAAAGTCTCTGGGAAAGGAGGATACTGGCTGTCCTGCCTCTATCAGTCCAAGCCTGCACCCCCTGCATACGCAGCTCTTACTCATTCTCACTTTTATTTTTACAGTGTTTTTACAGTGTTCACCCTAGAGCAGGAATGCTCAACCTGCGGCCCTCCAGCTGTTGTAAAACTACATCTTGGGCATACCTGCCCTAGAGGTATAGATAAAGTGATGATTTAATATTTTTATCTATAGATAATAATTATGTATAGATTTTTTTTAATTCAATTTTTTATGTTAGTTTCGCTAGGTTATAATACACTGAAGTTCTTATGTACTGCAGTCAGGGTCTATTATAATTACAATGAGGGAAATCTTGGCTACCAACTGGGGCCCAAGGCTCCCAGCGGAGCTCATGAAAGCTTGTCCTCATTATAATATACAGTATTCAGTGTTACTTGCTGTTCCCATTAATCCAGTGCATGCAAACTCTGCTTCCTCCATTCGCTAAACTCAAGTCGGAGGAATACAGTTGGAATCTGTGTCAAACTTCTTTCCACGTCATAGTTAAAGCCCGCAGAGGCACAGAGAATGGTTTTCAGCAGTCAATAGGTCGGCTCTCTTGTGACATCTATTACTGCAGTCAGCAGTATCCATACCTATGCAGCCTGTAACCAGTGTAGATCTGACCTGAAATGCGTAGGGCACAGGACAGATTGTAATCACACTCCTGCCTTGCCTCCACTGTACCTCGCCGCTGCAGTTGACTGACAGATGTGACAGAGGACTTTTTTATGAGAGCTGCTCCTACATGCTGTAGCTGCACCCAGGGTGCTGTGATCTGCTAATAGCACATGGTATGGTTCTTTCTGAATTAGCTAAGTGTGTCTAAGTTCATGAGAACTCTGAACCATTTAAAATTGTCCCCTCTCCATGGTCTGTATGTCCCTTCTGTGCAAACAATTGTAGGACACAATGGACACAAGGGCAGAGGTGTATTTACAACAAATCCTTTTCTGCAAGCAGTTCATGCAGGTTATGTCTATATCTTTCTAACTGAGAAAGCCAGTTGGATGACTAGCAAGATGTCTTCAAGACCAAATACAAGTCCAGTTGATCTGACTTATTACTACTGATATTTATGCAGGATAAGTCAGCAAGTGGACGTCTTGGGATTTCGTGGGGGGTTTTTGTGTAATTTTTGGGCGCTTTATAATTATCTTTAACCACTGTTCTTGGTTTCTGTAGTGAAAGTCCTGATCTATATGGTCAGACTTAGACTGGCCCACAGGGGTACAGGTGAATCCCCTGGTGGGCCACTGAGGAAGGTAGGCCCCTAGTCTCCCACCCCCTGCACAAGTGGCACATAACGCAATAGACTTACTGCACTACATACATACATTCAATGTACAGCACCTCGACCAGCCTATGGTCATATAAAAATCTTGATAGATTATTACAGAAACTCCCCAGTGTATTACTATAGACATGATCAGAGCTGAGGTGACTTCTGGGTATAGAGGAAAGCTATCCAGTGTCCTCTTCTCCCCAGGACCTACCTTCTCAAAGTTGCTGCAGGGACCCAATAATCAATCATCTGGTGGCATCTTGCTGCTGTGTGAGCAGGTTTTGAATGTATCCGTACGGTGGGCTCCCACAAAGATAGTTTAGCGGTATTCTCATTTGTCAGTGCATGTGAGATTTGGCGCGTTTTCTTCAATCAAGATGGCCACAATGGCCTCTCTACGAGCAAATGGATGAGGTAAGTATTATTTTTTGTTTTTTACTGCCATTTCAGGAAAAATTGACTCGTTACCATTAAGCGCCAGGAAATTCCTATTCACGGCAAATCAAATTTTTCCTTGAATTTGGATTGAAGTAAATTTGTTTAACTTCGATTCACTCAACACTGCTTATTATAATACACATTAAACCTGTTTTGGCTCTTTCGGGGCCCTACAAGACGAAAACCAAGATGAACAGGAAAAACGATGTCACTGACAAATGAAATATATGTGAACAGTTATCATGGGTGTCTACACTTACAGCACTATTACTATCAGACTATATACACTGAATATGAAATTCATGTGTTAAGAAATTAGTAAGAAATTTACAGAAGTTATATTTTTTTTAACATGAGCATACAGTATATCAATATGAACAGTTCACAAAGATGTTTCTTTAAAATATAAGAAACAAACATACTGAAACCAGATTAGTGGAATCGGCCTGATATGTCCTTATAGATCCACCTTTCATAAAGGGACTGTCTCACTTCAGCACATGGCATTTATTATGTAGAGAAAGTTAAAGGGGTTGTCCAGGTTCAGAGCTGAACCTGGACATACCTCCATTCCCCCCCCCCCCCCCCGGCCCCTCTGACTTGAGCATCAGAGCAGTTCATGCTCCGATGCTCTCCTTTGCCCTGCGCTAAATCGTGCAGGGCAAAGGCATTTTCTGGAGTTCCGGTAACGAACCGGGCTCTCCATGGGGCTGCTAAGAAGCCCGGTAACGACACCAGCACTGATGGGTGGGCTTTTGCGCTGCCATAGCCTGTAAAATGGCTAGGGCAGCGCTAAAGCACGCTTATCAGAGCCGGTGACATTCCCGAACACACTGCCGGGTGAAAGCTTCCACCCGGCAGTGGGTTATTGTAAACAAAAGAGCCCTTGCCCTGCGCGATCTAGCACAGGGAAAGGGAGCGCATTAGAGCATGAGATGAAATAAGGGTATGTCCGGGTTCAGCTCTGAACCCAGACAACCCCTTTAATACAAGCCACTTACTAATATATAATTATTATTATTCATATTGCTTCCTTTGCTGGCTGGATTAGTTTTTACATCACATTATACACTGCTCATTTCCATGGTTACGATAACCCTGCAATCCATCAGTGGTGATCATGCTTGCACACTATAGGAAGCATAATAATTTGTCTGTAGGCCCTGTCAGGGTTTTTATATGTCAATGATTTTTTCTTCTTGGGGACTTCCCACCTCTAAGTAGGTTGGTTCCCGATCTTGTCTACGCAGTTTCCCCATATATAGAGACTTGCTTTGCCGAATTTCACAAAGAAATTTGCTTTGTGATGAACTATTTTGTCACAAAGCTAATTTCTTTGTAAGTATTGAGCGCAATGATGGGGAACGGCGATTGTCCCACCCCCGGTCATTGAACCCCTCAGATGCCGCATTCATTGCTGATCGCACCATTTGAGATAAAAAAGTAGGGCTTTCAGGAGTGGGTGAAATCTTGCTCAGTGCATGATGACATCATCATGCTGCCTGGTATAGTGACATCCTTCGTTGCTGGATCTTCAATCAAGATGGCCGCAATGGTCTTTGTCCGCTCAAATGGATGAGGTGAGTATGATTTTACCACCATTTCAGGCAAAAGAACAAGGAAATTCGGCTTTTTTGCGAATTAAATTTTCCCTGAAATTCTGATTGAAGTCCACTTTGGATACTTTGATTGACTCAACACTAACTACTGTATATAGACAAAGATATCATAATAAAGAGAGGAGTAATAAACTGTCCCAACGGGTAAATTTATCCCCCGTAAATTACTTATCACTGAAACAATGGCAGATGTGTTCTAAAACAAAACAATATTTATTAATTAAAAAAAATCTGCAATCAGAAAACAAGGCAGATTCAAAAATAAAGAATATGTATCACTATCTGGTTTTAGAAAAAAAAACATTCTTGTTACCGAAGGTTGTGTAACAATTCCTTCCATGCATACACTTAAATGATGATGATGATCTATTCCCTGGATAAGGACCCCCACTGATTAGCTATTTGAGAAAGCACCGGCGCTTGCAATAACGCTGTGGCCTTATCTAAACTCACCAATCACAATGAGGCTGAGGTAAGCCTTGGACATCTGATCAATGAATGTGATGTCACATGGCCTAGGCAAAGCTCAGAGAAAGCCATGGTGCAACTGCGAGCACCGATGCCTTCTCAAACAGCTGACCTGTGGGGCTCCCAGGTGTTGAGAGGATAGGTACTGAGTTTAAAAATCTCAGAAAACCCCTTTAAAACCTTAATGACAGTGCCCAAAAAGGCTTAAAGGGGTTATGTCATCTCAGACTTTGATAGCAGATCACTAGGATATGCCATCAAAGTCAGATAGGTGTGGGTCCTAACTCTGAGGCTGCACCTATGTTCAAAACGGGCCCTTAAAAGTGAAGGAGAGCACAATGTGCATGCAATGGCATACCCTCCACTCATTTCTATGGGAGTTCTGAAAATAGCCAAGCAAGGGTGTCCACCACTCCATTTACTTCTGTGAGACTGATGGAGATGGCAAGCACTCAGCTATTTTCAGCAGTCCCACAGAAATCAATGGAGGGCTGTCGGTGACCCTGTGACCAGATCGTTGGATAGTGTGGTTTGATCATGTCACAGTATGGAACACGGCAGGATCAAGGAGTTAACAGCTGGGATTGCAGCTTCATCAGACCTTGGCTGCGAAACAGGAGCCTGCACTTAGAACCAAAGCTGTTACTAACAGCCAGTTCTTAGCGTTGGGATGCTCTTTAACACACCTCAAATATAGCAATGTCTAAAGAGCTTGCTGCAGACTGAGGGCCTGCACTAAAGTGGGCAGCCATTAAGGGTTTAAAAGATATGTCCACTTTTGATTCACAGTTTACATATAGAATGTATCTGCATGAAAAGTGAAATGATATGTTGTTGGTATTATATGGTACCCAACTGGTGGACCACAGTCCAATATTGGACAATGGATGCCAGCTGTCCAGACCCCTGCTGTTCAGACCAAGACAAGACCGTGTTTACCCTCCAAGCACACAGACGTGTGGCCACACAATGCTTTTAAACTCATCCTGACACAAGGGATTATAGGGATTGTAGGCAGAGAAGAGTGAAGGGGGCATGTGTACCCTCTGCTCAGCAGCATGTAGGCACACTTTAGACTACAAAACATGCATTTGTGCTGCTGGAACAGAGGAGGGACGTTGGCAACGGCCACCAATGGAACTACATATCAGTGAGGGTAGAGAGTACGGGGGCACAGCGGGAATGTGTCACTGGAGCATGCAAGGACCTCCTACCACAGTGTCAGCGGCACATTCCTGAGTTTACTGTGCCCACCTTTGTTGCTTACTCTTGATATTGAATTTTTTTACAAAAAAAGCATGGGATTACTAACCTACATTGGTCACTTTATAGAAAAAGTTTTGAAAGGACAATTAGGTTCTGATGTTTAGGCTGTGTTCATGAACTGCAGCCACGAGGAGGCTAAAAACACCCAATGTATAAATCAGAGCAGGTTTAAAATTGTGCTGTTAAAGCGGCTCTGTCACCCGGATCAACCCTACCCTACCAAGGATATAGCCTGGTAGGGTTGATGACACTGATTAAAACAATACCTGTCTTATGGCGGTTGGTGGTATCGTTGGGGACCGCATAAGCCTGACTTCTGGTGCTCGAATAGTTTATGTGCATAATTTTAAAAGCTAAAAAAATTTCCGCAACAATACCACCAAGAGACATATCAGAGCGTCATCAACCTCACTAGGTCATATGTCTGGTAGGGTAAGGTTGATCCAGGTGACAGAGCTGCTTTATAATATTATATTATTGTAAACTTTTTTGTATTTACACTTATTAAAAAAATATTCTATCCCCAGATATTCCAGGAACAATATTAGAATAGTACCATCTGCTGTTTCTATGGAACAATCTTAATGCGTCCACCTCTCTAGATGTTTCATGGTGGACACACATGCTCAGACATGCCTATCTTTCAGCATCTTTGGGTATTCAGAAGGATCTCAGGGTGGTGAGACGACCACTCTTGAAGCTGCAGAGTTTTCTCTGCATGTTAGAGGAGATAATGAGCAAGTGATAATAAAAAGTGAGACAGTATTACTGTAATTGTTCAGGTGGACAACTAAAGGCTGTTCTGTTCAATAGAAACAGCAGGTTGCGCTATTCTAACATCATTTCTGGAATCTCTGGAGATAGAAGCACTTTTAAAAAAAAAAATAAGAGTGAGACTGGATTTAACTATAAACAAAATATTTTTCATGGGACAACCTACTTAACAATTAAACTGATTTCAGTCACGTTCAATTTGAAAACTGCATCACAACCTCAATCTGTGCTAAATGTAGTTGGCTACTGCTTAGCCCCTGCACATACATGGGAATAGTCTGGGACAGCTGAAGATGCGGTCATGCGGATAATCTCAATAAGTGGACCCTTACTAAAAGTAGCTGAATGCCCTTGGCCTATATTATAATCAAGAACTGCATGCATAGTTCTGCTTGTAGGGGCCCCCTGTAGGTCTTAGCTGGTACTGCAGATGGGGTTTCCTTTATTACTGTTCAGGGTAGGCATATGTAATAAACAGATGACAGACAGCGATAACACAACTCACGTATTAACTACAAGGAGGCTCACAAGCATAAAGATTAATAGTCTCTAAAAAGAGAAACAACTGAACACTTAGTTACAAACAGTGATGGCATTTATTCACCTATGGCTTCATGGCTCTGAAGACTAGTATTGCATCAGGGGTTCACTTCATACAAAGTTCGGTTAGGGTTAGTTGATTTTGACTTGCTGCTCCAGACCCTCCATGCCACACAGCATGATATCCTGGTATCTCACAGCTTTCAACCTGTCCAAGGCCACAAATGTCCCTCTCTAGCCAAACTTTCAGTGTATGGTTATGGTTGCATGCCTTTTATCAGCTCTGTACAGTATCTCTACCTCTTAGGGGCATCCCTGCAAGCAGTTTCTGGCCACCTGGATTCCCTCTCCTCTACGCTACTGACTCTGACATGTAAACCCATATGAAGAACCGCCATCTTAGTGCACATCAACATCGTCATCACATATGCAAATACACAATGACCTGCCATAAATAGAGAAGATCATTTTTCCACCCCATACAGTCTGTTCTAACAGGAAAGAAAGGAAATACGCATCAAATGTACGACATAACACAGGGAACGAAACCCAAATAAAGCCTTACCTAGTAAGGTGGCAGCTAAACACACCATTTCTTGGAGGCCCAGAGTCCACAGCAAACACATTTTCATTACAGAAATTGTACCCTTCTATTGTTGAGGATAAAGTCTGCCCAGAAATCCACCCAGGCTTTTTCGACTAGAGGATATGAATACTTTATACATGCATATTTAATTCATAATAGATCACAGAACACATTTTACCATTTCATGAAAAAAAAATTACTCATTTAGAACTTGGTGGTAGCAAGTTGCAATGCATCTCAAAAAAGTAGGAACACGACCATGTCTATCATTCTGTAGCATCCCTCTTCTTTTAAGAACAGCCTTTAAATGTCTGGGCAGTTAGGAGACCAATTTCTGGAGTTGTAGAAGGGGAATTGTTATGGATCAGTGAGTATGGACCCACTGTGCCAACTAAATGGTTTGGATTTGGGCTAAACTCTAAGAGCGTTATTCCGGTGCTCCTCTGGTATTCACCCTTTAACCCCTGTACAGAGATTTGGACTTCGCTGCAGGGGGGAAACCAGTCCTCTATCTTTTGGGATAGTCCCAGCATAGTTGACACGATGATGTAATTGAGATGCAGGCAACGCCAGGTGGAAGCCCTAAGAGGCTTGTGTGAGCGTGTGTATATGTGTGTGTGTGTGTGTGTGTGGGGGGGACTATAGGTAATTGGCCACTATAGGGGCATTATAAGTACTGAGGATACTATGGGAACATTGTACATCTTAGGAGTATTATGTGGTGGGGGATTACAGGTACTTGGACACTATAGGGACATTATTTAAGTACTGGGGGCACTGTTGGGAATTAATAACTACTAGGAGCACTATGAGGGAGGGTTATAATCACTTAGCCACTATAGGGACATTATATAAGAATGGGGGGCACTATTGGTGGAATTATAAGTATTGGGCCACTATAGGAGACAATATAAGTACTGGGGGCACTATGAGGGGAGATTATAAGTACTGGGCCACTAAAGGAAACATTAAAAGTACTGGGAGCATTATAGTTGGCATTATAAGTACTTGGGGCATAATGGCAGCATTATAATTATTAACATTATAAGTACTGAGGGCACTATGGAGGATTATAAGTATTTAGCCACTATAAAAGACATTATATGTACTGGGGGCACTGTGGAAGCATTATAATTATTAGGGACACTATGGGGGTACTATAACTACTCAAGGCACATGTCTTTAGTGGATATAACTACTGTTTGGGACATTAAAGGTACATAACTACTACATAGGAGCTCTATGTGGACATAACTACTATGTGGGGGCACAAAGGAGACTGGATGGGATTGGGCGTGTTTATACATTGGCATTGGGCAGAGATAGAGGTGTGGCTTAGTGTCAAAAAAATTTGCTGTGGTGTGCAATGCACACATTCTGAGGTAATACATGGGAGGCAGACACAGATCAGCCAGTATCTGTTTTGTGTCCTCTGGCTATTTCTGTAGTCCAGTCTCCATGTTTGTCTCCATTGTATTACTTGCAGTGAAGCACTAAAAATAAAGATTTCTACTTTTTTTTAATAATGGGAGCCGTAGACTTCTCTTTTAATGGTTATTTATGTGTGTGTTAGTACTTATGATAAAAGTGTATTTATAGGTGTAGCCTTCATAAATATGTGTTTTGACGCCACACGTCTGCCATTCCCTATTGAGTAGGGAACCTGTTGTTAAAATTTTGAATCCTACCCGTGGTTTTTGGAATTGGGGTGCATACAGCAATAATCAGTACAGTATGAATAATCTTCATTGTGATCATTCATCCTCATACACTTTCATTGTTTATCAGCTTACTGATTGAGATCCGCTGTTGATAATGATTTTATATGCCACATAAAAGATGCAATCACCCAATGAACATACACCTTATTTACCCATGCAAAGGATTTTATATCTACAACCGGTGCATAAAACACATTTTAAAGTCTGTAAATGACCCTACTACCTGTTACAATAAGTCCCCACTAGTGGGTTCTTTTCTTAAACCCATTAGAAAGTGAAAAGTAAAATGTATTCAACTGCTAGCATTACCAGAGTTTAGAGAAAAGAGCAGTGATCGCAAATGATAAATGCAATACAACCAATTTCATGTTTTAAAGAAACAACTGTCTTGTAGCCTCTGGCTTTGTGTTTCAAGAAAGAATGACACAAGAAACATTTATTTCATTCCACACAATAATTCACCACAATCAAAGAGAGCACGGCAAGGGCAATACCATCTCCCAGCTGCTGATTACATCAACGCTTTGCAGCTAAAATTCAATTTTATGATGTTAATCTTAGGCTGCCACTCAGAAATTTTCTCTCAGGGATATGATTTTTCTCGGGATTTCATTTTAAGAATGATTTTCTTCTTCTGCAATCAATAAAGACATGTTTTCATCGAAAGACTCTATCTTGGCAAAATTCAATTCGCCATTTCAATCCCTTTTGGTGACACAATATTAATTAAAATGGTTTATGTTGAATCTAAAGGGGGGAAAATTGGGTGGTGGAGCACACAATCACTTCATACGAGTACAGCTCTACAAGATCTCTTTAGTAGCACGCATGGACTGAGTGGCTTGTCGAGAGTCTGTCAGGCTCCATCCTGCACGCAGGACTGATGCCGACGATTTCCCAATCATCCTACAAGTTGTCTTTCTGCTGCAATAATTCCACTCATATCAGTAGTTGATTCGCAATAGCTCTGTCATCATCCATTGTGTCACATCAACGAACATCAATCTGCGGATCTTGTATACCAGGCTGCATAGGGGGACCAGCAGATACTGGAAAGCAGCTGCTCAGTGTCTATTACATTGTACTTAAAAGGCTAAGCTAGTAGATATCATAGCTCACAATTAGTACTGAAGTATTAAAGACATAAAAAAGTTGTAATAGGCCATGTTACTATTGCCAAATTATCAGCTATGATGGTTATCAGCCAAACTGTGTAATTGATATCACACAGAGACTTTAAAAGAGTTTTCCACCTTTGTTATATTAATGCCCTAAATCTTCAGCGTATCAGCTTTTTGAAGAGAATGCAGCGTTAGGGATGAGCGAACTCGAACTGTATAGTTCGGGTTCGTACCGAATTTTGGGGTGTCCGTGACACGGACCCGAACCCGGACATTTTCGTAAAAGTCCGGGTTCGGGTTCGGTGTTCGTCGCTTTCTTCGCGCTTTTGTGACGCTTTCTTGGCGCTTTTTGAAAGGCTGCAAAGCAGCCAATCAACAAGCGTCATACTACTTGCCCCAAGAGGCCATCACAGCCATGCCTACTATTGGCATGGCTGTGATTGGCCAGAGCACCATGTGACCCAGCCTCTATTTAAGCTGGAGTCACATAGCGCCGCCCGTCACTCTGCTCTGATTAGCGTAGGGAGAGGTTGCGGCTGCGACAGTAGGGCGAGATTAGGCAGATTAACTCCTCCAAAGGACTTGATTAACTGATCGATCTGCAGCTGTGGATCATTGAGCTGCTGATCCTCAATTGCTCACTGTTTTTAGGCTGCACAGACCGTTTGTCAGTCTCATTTTTCTGGGGTGATCGGCGGCCATTTTGTGTCTTGTGGTGCGCCAGCACAAGCTGCGACCAAGTGCATTTAACCCTCAATGGTGTGGTTGTTTTTTGGCTAAAGCCTACATCAGGGTGAAGCTGTGACACCAAGTGCATTTAACCAGCAATAGTCTGTTCATTTTTTGGCCATATACAAAATCAGGGGCAAGCTGCGCCTGTCACCAAGTGCATTTAACCCTCAATGGTGTGGTTGTTTTTTGGCTAAAGCCTACATCAGGGTGAAGCTGTCACACCAAGTGCATTTAACCAGCAATAGTCTGTTCATTTTTTGGCCATATACAAAATCAGGGGCAAGCTGCGCCTGTCACCAAGTGCATTTAACCCTCAATGGTGTGGTTGTTTTTTGGCTAAAGCCTACATCAGGGTGAAGCTGTCACACCAAGTGCATTTAACCAGCAATAGTCTGTTCATTTTTTGGCCATATACAAAATCAGGGGCAAGCTGCGCCTGTCACCAAGTGCATTTAACCCTCAATGGTGTGGTTGTTTTTTGGCTAAAGCCTACATCAGGGTGAAGCTGTCACACCAAGTGCATTTAACCAGCAATAGTCTGTTCATTTTTTGGCCATATCCCAGTCTAATTCTGTCACTAAATCCATACCGGTCACCCAGCGCCTAAATACTAGGCCTCAAATTTATATCCAGCTAAATCTGTCCCTAGTGCTGTAGCTGGGCGAGTTATTTAGTGTCCGTTCAAGCACATTTCTTGTTCTGGGTTGAAATACAATTCCCAATTTAGCAATTTCATAATTTAGTGGTTCCTGCTATATCAGAGCTCTTTGAAATCTATCCCAAAAAGGGTATATAATATTGAAGGTGCACATAGGGTCATTCAGAGTAACTTCACACACACCCGCTACTGTGTATTTCCAAGTCTAATTCTGTCACTAAATCCATACCGGTGACCCAGCGCCTAAATACTAGGCCTCAAATTTAATTCCCTCTAAATCTCTCGTTACCCACCGCTGTACTGTTGTTGCTGGGCAAGATATTTAGTGTCCGTCAAAGCACATTTTTTGTTCTGGGTTGAAGTACAATTCCCAATTTAGCAATTTCATAATTTAGTGGTTTCTGCTATATCAGAGCTATTTGAAATCTATCCCAAAAAGGGTATATAATATTGAAGGTGCACATAGGGTCATTCAGAATAACTTCACACACACCCGCTACTGTGTATTTCCAAGTCTAATTCTGTCACTAAACCCATACCTGTCACCCAGCGCCTAAATACTAGGCCTCAAATTTAAATCCCTCTAAATCTCTCATTACCGTTGTCCTGTTGTAGCTGGGAAAGTTATTTAGTGCCCGTCAAAGCACATTTTTTGTTCTGGGTTGAAGTACAATTCCCAATTTAGCAATTTCATAATTTAGTGGTTCCTGCTATATCAGAGCTATTTGAAATCTATCCCAAAAAGGGTATATAATATTGAAGGTGCACATAGGGTCATTCAGAATAACTTCACACACACCCGCTACTGTGTATTTCCAAGTCTAATTCTGTCACTAAATCCATACCGGTGACCCAGCGCCTAAATACTAGGCCTCAAATTTAATTCCCTCTAAATCTCTCGTTACCCACCGGTGTACTGTTGTTGCTGGGCAAGATATTTAGTGTCCGTCAAAGCACATTTTTTGTTCTGGGTTGAAGTACAATTCCCAATTTAGCAATTTCATAATTTAGTGGTTTCTGCTATATCAGAGCTATTTGAAATCTATCCCAAAAAGGGTATATAATATTGAAGGTGCACATAGGGTCATTCAGAATAACTTCACACACACCCGCTACTGTGTATTTCCAAGTCTAATTCTGTCACTAAACCCATACCTGTCACCCAGCGCCTAAATACTAGGCCTCAAATTTAAATCCCTCTAAATCTCTCGTTACCGTTGTCCTGTTGTAGCTGGGAAAGTTATTTAGTGCCCGTCAAAGCACATTTTTTGTTCTGGGTTGAAGTACAATTCCCAATTTAGCAATTTCATAATTTAGTGGTTCCTGCTATATCAGAGCTATTTGAAATCTATCCCAAAAAGGGTATATAATATTGAAGGTGCACATAGGGTCATTCAGAATAACTTCACACACACCCGCTACTGTGTATTTCCAAGTCTAATTCTGTCACTAAATCCATACCGGTGACCCAGCGCCTAAATACTAGGCCTCAAATTTAATTCCCTCTAAATCTCTCGTTACCCACCGGTGTACTGTTGTTGCTGGGCAAGATATTTAGTGTCCGTCAAAGCACATTTTTTGTTCTGGGTTGAAGTACAATTCCCAATTTAGCAATTTCATAATTTAGTGGTTTCTGCTATATCAGAGCTATTTGAAATCTATCCCAAAAAGGGTATATAATATTGAAGGTGCACATAGGGTCATTCAGAATAACTTCACACACACCCGCTACTGTGTATTTCCAAGTCTAATTCTGTCACTAAACCCATACCTGTCACCCAGCGCCTAAATACTAGGCCTCAAATTTAAATCCCTCTAAATCTCTCGTTACCGTTGTCCTGTTGTAGCTGGGAAAGTTATTTAGTGCCCGTCAAAGCACATTTTTTGTTCTGGGTTGAAGTACAATTCCCAATTTAGCAATTTCATAATTTAGTGGTTCCTGCTATATCAGAGCTATTTGAAATCTATCCCAAAAAGGGTATATAATATTGAAGGTGCACATAGGGTCATTCAGAATAACTTCACACACACCCGCTACTGTGTATTTCCAAGTCTAATTCTGTCACTAAATCCATACCGGTGACCCAGCGCCTAAATACTAGGCCTCAAATTTAATTCCCTCTAAATCTCTCGTTACCCACCGCTGTACTGTTGTTGCTGGGCAAGATATTTAGTGTCCGTCAAAGCACATTTTTTGTTCTGGGTTGAAGTACAATTCCCAATTTAGCAATTTCATAATTTAGTGGTTTCTGCTATATCAGAGCTATTTGAAATCTATCCCTAAAAGGGTATATAATATTGAAGGTGCACATAGGGTCATTCAGAATAACTTCACACACACCCGCTACTGTGTATTTCCAAGTCTAATTCTGTCACTAAACCCATACCTGTCACCCAGCGCCTAAATACTAGGCCTCAAATTTATATCCAGCTAAATCTGTCCCTAGTGCTGTAGCTGGGCGAGTTATTTAGTGTCCGTTCAAGCACATTTCTTGTTCTGGGTTGAAATACAATTCCCAATTTAGCAATTTCATAATTTAGTGGTTTCTGCTATATCAGAGCTATTTGAAATCTATCCCTAAAAGGGTATATAATATTGAAGGTGCACATAGGGTCATTCAGAATAACTTCACACACACCCGCTACTGTGTATTTCCAAGTCTAATTCTGTCACTAAACCCATACCTGTCACCCAGCGCCTAAATACTAGGCCTCAAATTTAAATCCCTCTAAATCTCTCGTTACCGTTGTCCTGTTGTAGCTGGGAAAGTTATTTAGTGCCCGTCAAAGCACATTTTTTGTTCTGGGTTGAAGTACAATTCCCAATTTAGCAATTTCATAATTTAGTGGTTCCTGCTATATCAGAGCTATTTGAAATCTATCCCAAAAAGGGTATATAATATTGAAGGTGCACATTGGGTCATTCAGAATAACTTCACACACACGCTTCTGTGCATTTCCAAGTCTAATTCTGTCACTAAATCCATACCGGTGACCCAGCGCCTAAATACTAGGCCTCAAATTTAATTCCCTCTAAATCTCTCGTTACCCACCGCTGTACTGTTGTTGCTGGGCAAGATATTTAGTGTCCGTCAAAGCACATTTTTTGTTCTGGGTTGAAGTACAATTCCCAATTTAGCAATTTCATAATTTAGTGGTTTCTGCTATATCAGAGCTATTTGAAATCTATCCCTAAAAGGGTATATAATATTGAAGGTGCACATAGGGTCATTCAGAATAACTTCACACACACCCGCTACTGTGTATTTCCAAGTCTAATTCTGTCACTAAATCCATACCGGTGACCCAGCGCCTAAATACTAGGCCTCAAATTTAATTCCCTCTAAATCTCTCGTTACCCACCGTTGTACTGTTGTTGCTGGGCAAGATATTTAGTGTCCGTCAAAGCACATTTTTTGTTCTGGGTTGAAGTACAATTCCCAATTTAGCAATTTCATAATTTAGTGGTTCCTGCTATATCAGAGCTATTTGAAATCTATCCCAAAAAGGGTATATAATATTGAAGGTGCACATTGGGTCATTCAGAATAACTTCACACACACGCTTCTGTGCATTTCCAAGTCTAATTCTGTCACTAAATCCATACCGGTGACCCAGCGCCTAAATACTAGGCCTCAAATTTAATTCCCTCTAAATCTCTCGTTACCCACCGCTGTACTGTTGTTGCTGGGCAAGATATTTAGTGTCCGTCAAAGCACATTTTTTGTTCTGGGTTGAAGTACAATTCCCAATTTAGCAATTTCATAATTTAGTGGTTTCTGCTATATCAGAGCTATTTGAAATCTATCCCTAAAAGGGTATATAATATTGAAGGTGCACATAGGGTCATTCAGAATAACTTCACACACACCCGCTACTGTGTATTTCCAAGTCTAATTCTGTCACTAAATCCATACCGGTGACCCAGCGCCTAAATACTAGGCCTCAAATTTAATTCCCTCTAAATCTCTCGTTACCCACCGTTGTACTGTTGTTGCTGGGCAAGATATTTAGTGTCCGTCAAAGCACATTTTTTGTTCTGGGTTGAAGTACAATTCCCAATTTAGCAATTTCATAATTTAGTGGTTTCTGCTATATCAGAGCTATTTGAAATCTATCCCTAAAAGGGTATATAATATTCAAGGTGCACATTGGGTCATTCAGAATAACTTCACACACACACGCTTCTGTGCATTTCCAAGTCTAATTCTGTCACTAAATCCATACCGGTCACCCAGCGCCTAAATACTAGGCCTCAAATTTATATCCCGCTGAATTTGAATACAATACATTGGGCCAAATAATATATTTGTTGTTGTGGTGAACCATAACAATGAGAAAAACATCTAGTAAGGGACGCGGACGTGGACATGGTCGTGGTGGTGTTAGTGGACCCTCTGGTGCTGGGAGAGGACGTGGCCGTTCTGCCACATCCACACGTCCTAGTGTACCAACTACTTCAGGTCCCAGTAGCCGCCAGAATTTACAGCGATATATGGTGGGGCCCAATGCCGTTCTAAGGATGGTAAGGCCTGAGCAGGTACAGGCATTAGTCAATTGGGTGGCCGACAGTGGATCCAGCACGTTCACATTATCTCCCACCCAGTCTTCTGCAGAAAGCGCACAGATGGCGCCTGAAAACCAACCCCATCAGTCTGTCACATCACCCCCATGCATACCAGGGAAACTGTCTCAGCCTCAAGTTATGCAGCAGTCTCTTATGCTGTTTGAAGACTCCGCTGGCAGGGTTTCCCAAGGGCATCCACCTAGCCCTTCCCCAGCGGTGAAAGACATAGAATGCACTGACGCACAACCACTTATGTTTCCTGATGATGAGGACATGGGAATACCACCTCAGCATGTCTCTGATGATGACGAAACACAGGTGCCAACTGCTGCGTCTTTCTGCAGTGTGCAGACTGAACAGGAGGTCAGGGATCAAGACTGGGTGGAAGACGATGCAGGGGACGATGAGGTCCTAGACCCCACATGGAATGAAGGTCGTGCCACTGACTTTCACAGTTCGGAGGAAGAGGCAGTGGTGAGACCGAGCCAACAGCGTAGCAAAAGAGGGAGCAGTGGGCAAAAGCAGAACACCCGCCGCCAAGAGACTCCGCCTGCTACTGACCGCCGCCATCTGGGACCGAGCACCCCAAAGGCAGCTTCAAGGAGTTCCCTGGCATGGCACTTCTTCAAACAATGTGCTGACGACAAGACCCGAGTGGTTTGCACGCTGTGCCATCAGAGCCTGAAGCGAGGCATTAACGTTCTGAACCTGAGCACAACCTGCATGACCAGGCACCTGCATGCAAAGCATGAACTGCAGTGGAGTAAACACCTTAAAACCAAGGAAGTCACTCAGGCTCCCCCTGCTACCTCTTCTGCTGCTGCCGCCTCGGCCTATTCTGCTGCTGCCGCCTCGGCCTCTTCCTCCGCCTCTGGAGGAACGTTGGCACCTGCCGCCCAGCAAACAGGGGATGTACCACCAACACCACCACCACCACCTCCGTCACCAAGCGTCTCAACCATGTCACACGCCAGCGTTCAGCTCTCCATCTCACAAACATTTGATAGAAAGCGTAAATTCCCACCTAGCCACCCTCGATCCCTGGCCCTGAATGCCAGCATTTCTAAACTACTGGCCTATGAAATGCTGTCATTTAGGCTGGTGGACACAGACAGCTTCAAACAGCTCATGTCGCTTGCTGTCCCACAGTATGTTGTTCCCAGCCGGCACTACTTCTCCAAGAGAGCCGTGCCTTCCCTGCACAACCAAGTATCCGATAAAATCAAGTGTGCACTGCGCAACGCCATCTGTAGCAAGGTCCACCTAACCACAGATACGTGGACCAGTAAGCACGGCCAGGGACGCTATATCTCCCTAACTGCACACTGGGTAAATGTAGTGGCAGCTGGGCCCCAGGCGGAGAGCTGTTTGGCGCACGTCCTTCCGCCGCCAAGGATCGCAGGGCAACATTCTTTGCCTCCTGTTGCCACCTCCTCCTTCTCGGCTTCCTCCTCCTCTTCTTCCACCTGCTCATCCAGTCAGCCACACACCTTCACCACCAACTTCAGCACAGCCCGGGGTAAACGTCAGCAGGCCATTCTGAAACTCATATGTTTGGGGGACAGGCCCCACACCGCACAGGAGTTGTGGCGGGGTATAGAACAACAGACCGACGAGTGGTTGCTGCCGGTGAGCCTCAAGCCCGGCCTGGTGGTGTGTGATAATGGGCGAAATCTCGTTGCAGCTCTGGGACTAGCCAATTTGACGCACATCCCTTGCTTGGCGCATGTGCTGAATTTGGTGGTGCAGAAGTTCATTCACAACTACCCCGACATGTCAGAGCTGCTGCATAAAGTGCGGGCCGTCTGTTCGCGCTTCCGGCGTTCACATCCTGCTGCTGCTCGCCTGTCTGCGCTACAGCGTAACTTCGGCCTTCCCGCTCACCGCCTCATATGCGACGTGCCCACCAGGTGGAACTCCACCTTGCACATGCTGGACAGACTGTGCGAGCAGCAGCAGGCCATAGTGGAGTTTCAGCTGCAGCACGCACGGGTCAGTCGCACTACAGAACAGCACCACTTCACCACCAATGACTGGGCCTCCATGCGAGACCTGTGTGCCCTGTTGCGCTGTTTCGAGTACTCCACCAACATGGCCAGTGGCGATGACACCGTTATCAGCGTTACAATACCACTTCTATGTCTCCTTGAGAAAACACTTAGGGCGATGATGGAACAGGAGGTGGCCCAGGAGGAGGAGGAGGAGGATGAGGAAGAGGGGTCATTTTTAGCACTTTCAGGCCAGTCTCTTCGAAGTGACTCAGAGGGAGGTTTTTTGCAACAGCAGAGGCCAGGTACAAATGTGGCCAGCCAGGGCCCACTACTGGAGGACGAGGAGGACGAGGATGAGGAGGAGGTGGAGGAGGATGAGGATGAAGCATGGTCACAGCGGGGTGGCACCCAACGCAGCTCGGGTCCATCACTGGTGCGTGGCTGGGGGGAAAGGCAGGACGATGACGATACGCCTCCCACAGAGGACAGCTTGTCCTTACCCCTGGGCAGCCTGGCACACATGAGCGACTACATGCTGCAGTGCCTGCGCAACGACAGCAGAGTTGCCCACATTTTAACCTGTGCGGACTACTGGGTTGCCACCCTGCTGGATCCACGCTACAAAGACAATGTGCCCACCTTACTTCCTGCACTGGAGCGTGATAGGAAGATGCGCGAGTACAAGCGCACGTTGGTAGACGCGCTACTGAGAGCATTCCCAAATGTCACAGGGGAACAAGTGGAAGCCCAAGGCCAAGGCAGAGGAGGAGCAAGAGGTCGCCAAGGCAGCTGTGTCACGGCCAGCTCCTCTGAGGGCAGGGTTAGCATGGCAGAGATGTGGAAAACTTTTGTCAACACGCCACAGCTAACTGCACCACCACCTGATACGCAACGTGTTAGCAGGAGGCAACATTTTACTAACATGGTGGAACAGTACGTGTGCACACCCCTCCACGTACTGACTGATGGTTCGGCCCCATTCAACTTCTGGGTCTCTAAATTGTCCACGTGGCCAGAGCTAGCCTTTTATGCCTTGGAGGTGCTGGCCTGCCCGGCAGCCAGCGTTTTGTCTGAACGTGTATTCAGCACGGCAGGGGGCGTCATTACAGACAAACGCAGCCGCCTGTCTACAGCCAATGTGGACAAGCTGACGTTCATAAAAATGAACCAGGCATGGATCCCACAGGACCTGTCCGTCCCTTGTCCAGATTAGACATTAACTACCTCCCCATAACCATATATTATTGGACTCCAGGGCACTTCCTCATTCAATCCTATTTTTATTTTCATTTTACCATTATATTGCGATGCTACCCAAAGTTGAATGAACCTCTCCTCTGCCTGTGTGCTAGGCCTAAATATATGCCAATGGACTGTTGCAGTGGTGGCTGACATGAAGCCTGATTCTCTGCTATGACATGCAGACTAATTCTCTGCTGACATGAAGCCAGATTGTCTGTTACGGGACCTCTCTCCTCTGCCTGGGTGCTGGGCCTAAATTTATGACAATGGACTGTTGCAGTGGTGGCTGACGTGAAGCCTGATTCTCTGCTATGACATGCAGACTGATTCTCTGCTGTCATGAAGCCAGATTGTCTGTTACGGGACCTTTCTCCTCTACCTGGGTTCTGGGCCTAAATTTATGAAAATTGACTCTTACAGTGGTGGGTGACGTGAAGCCTGATTCTCTGCTATGATATGAAGACTGATTCTCTGCTGACATGAAGCCAGATTGTCTGTTACGGGACCTTTCTCCTCTGCCTGGGTTCTGGGCCTAAATTTATGAAAATTGACTCTTACAGTGGTGGGTGACGTGAAGCCTGATTCTCTGCTATGATATGAAGACTGATTCTCTGCTGACATGAAGCCAGATTGTCTGTTACGGGACCTTTCTCCTCTGCCTGGGTTCTGGGCCTAAATTTATGAAAATTGACTCTTACAGTGGTGGGTGACGTGAAGCCTGATTCTCTGCTATGATATGAAGACTGATTCTCTGCTGACATGAAGCCAGATTGTCTGTTACGGGACCTTTCTCCTCTGCCTGGGTTCTGGGCCTAAATTTATGAAAATTGACTCTTACAGTGGTGGGTGACGTGAAGCCTGATTCTCTGCTATGATATGAAGACTGATTCTCTGCTGACATGAAGCCAGATTGTCTGTTACGGGACCTTTCTCCTCTGCCTGGGTTCTGGGCCTAAATTTATGAAAATTGACTCTTACAGTGGTGGGTGACGTGAAGCCTGATTCTCTGCTATGATATGAAGACTGATTCTCTGCTGACATGAAGCCAGATTGTCTGTTACGGGACCTTTCTCCTCTGCCTGGGTTCTGGGCCTAAATTTATGAAAATTGACTCTTACAGTGGTGGGTGACGTGAAGCCTGATTCTCTGCTATGATATGAAGACTGATTCTCTGCTGACATGAAGCCAGATTGTCTGTTACGGGACCTCTCTCCTCTGCCTGGGTGCTGGGCCTAAATATATGCCAATGGACTGTTGCAGTGGTGGCTGACGTGAAGCCTCATTCTCTGCTATGACATGCAGACTAATTCTCTGCTGACATGAAGACAGATTCTCTGTTACGGGACCTCTCTCCTCTGCCTGGGTGCCGGGGCCTAAATATCTGAGAATGGACTGTTCCAGTGGTGGCTGACGTGAAGCCTCATTCTCTGCTATGACATGCAGACTAATTCTCTGCTGACATGAAGACAGATTCTCTGTTACGGGACCTCCCTCCTCTGCCTGGGTGCTGGGCCTAAATATATGCCAATGGACTGTTGCAGTGGTGGCTGACGTGAAGCCTCATTCTCTGCTATGACATGCAGACTAATTCTCTGCTGACATGAAGACAGATTCTCTGTTACGGGACCTCCCTCCTCTGCCTGGGTGCTGGGCCTAAATATATGCCAATGGACTGTTGCAGTGGTGGCTGACGTGAAGCCTCATTCTCTGCTATGACATGCAGACTGATTCTCTGCTGACATGAAGCCAGATTCTCTGTTACGGGACCTCTCTCCTCTGCCTGTGTGTGTGCTGGGCCTAAATATATGCCAATGGACTGTTGCAGTGGTGGCTGACGTGAAGCCTCATTCTCTGCTATGACATGCAGACTGATTCTCTGCTGACATGAAGCCAGATTCTCTGTTACGGGACCTCTCTCCTCTGCCTGTGTGTGTGCTGGGCCTAAATATATGCCAATGGACTGTTGCAGTGGTGGCTGACGTGAAGCCTCATTCTCTGCTATGACATGCAGACTAATTCTCTGCTGACATGAAGACAGATTCTCTGTTACGGGACCTCCCTCCTCTGCCTGGGTGCTGGGCCTAAATATATGCCAATGGACTGTTGCAGTGGTGGCTGACGTGAAGCCTCATTCTCTGCTATGACATGCAGACTGATTCTCTGCTGACATGAAGCCAGATTCTCTGTTACGGGACCTCTCTCCTCTGCCTGTGTGTGTGCTGGGCCTAAATATATGCCAATGGACTGTTGCAGTGGTGGCTGACGTGAAGCCTCATTCTCTGCTATGACATGCAGACTGATTCTCTGCTGACATGAAGCCAGATTCTCTGTTACGGGACCTCTCTCCTCTGCCTGTGTGTGTGCTGGGCCTAAATATATGCCAATGGACTGTTGCAGTGGTGGCTGACGTGAAGCCTCATTCTCTGCTATGACATGCAGACTAATTCTCTGCTGACATGAAGACAGATTCTCTGTTACGGGACCTCCCTCCTCTGCCTGGGTGCTGGGCCTAAATATATGCCAATGGACTGTTGCAGTGGTGGCTGACGTGAAGCCTCATTCTCTGCTATGACATGCAGACTAATTCTCTGCTGACATGAAGACAGATTCTCTGTTACGGGACCTCTCTCCTCTGCCTGGGTGCCGGGGCCTAAATATCTGAGAATGGACTGTTCCAGTGGTGGGTGACGGGAAGCCAGATTCTCTGCTATGGAACCTCTCTCCAATTGATTTTGGTTAATTTTTATTTATTTAATTTTTATTTTAATTCATTTCCCTATCCACATTTGTTTGCAGGGGATTTACCTACATGTTGCTGCCTTTTGCAGCCCTCTAGCTCTTTCCTGGGCTGTTTTACAGCCTTTTTAGTGCCGAAAAGTTCGGGTCCCCATTGACTTCAATGGGGTTCGGGTTCGGGACGAAGTTCGGATCGGGTTCGGATCCCGAACCCGAACATTTCCGGGATGTTCGGCCGAACTTCTCGAACCCGAACATCCAGGTGTTCGCTCAACTCTATGCAGCGTTCATATGAGCACTGTGTTCTCTGTTTACTTGCTAACTGTCGACATTGCAATGGCGAGCAGTGGAATTACAACTCTGCTGTCCCCATTCACTTTAGTGGGCTCTTTCCTGTTCAAGTGAAACAGAGAAGAAGAACAACACAGTGTTCATAGGAGCACTGCGTTCCCTTCAAACAGATGATCAGAGGGGGTGCCGGCAATGGCCCCTCACCGATCTTATGTTGATGACCTATCCTAAGTGTAAGTCATCAATATTACAAAAGCAGACAACCGTTTCAAAGGAGTTGTCCAGCTACTTAATGTTTAAACTGGCACAGATCACATAAAAAATAAGGGCTATTCACCTTACTTTTGCTTTGATGCACCTGTTCCACCTCTTACAGGGTCCCCAGCTAATCTACTTTCTGCTCCCTCTCGACGTGCAGGAAATATCAGTCAGCCGACTACTGGCTGTGACTTGTCTCAGCCAGTAACTGACTTAGCAGGCAAGTAGAGAGAGACCAGCACAGACCTGATAAGCATCAGCACTGTAGTGGCAGGGATATTGTAAGGTGAGTATACTTTATTGTTTTACATCATCTGAGCTATTTTTAAAAAGATCTGTGTCTAGACAACCCCTATAAGTCTTTGTGTAGCTCCACCCTAGGAGTTGTATAATTTTGTAGTTCAGGTAAGAAAATTAGAAAGGATCCAATTCCGATTGCCCGTTACTACCAATTCCACCCTTTTTGTCTGCATAAATTATGGTCTGAATGAGACAGAGAAGGTGACCAATTCATACAATAGGAATCAATTTTGTCATGTTGAAGATAGTTTTTCATTTTGGAGAATCAAAATTTGTAAATATTTGCTCATCCCTCATGACCTAATGCTTGTCTAAAGACTAGAAAATAAGATTAAACTGAGTGATTTGTAGATGTACAGTAGCTACTAAAAGCAGAGTAAAATAGACCTTTCCTAGCCCAGAGATGTTAGTATTATGCAAGTCCTTTTTTTAAAGGGATTTTCCAACTATTAGATATTGATGATCTATCCTCCTGATAGGTCATCAATACCAGATCTGTGGGGATTCAACAACCCCACCAATGAGCTGTTTGCGCGTATGCCCACATGTTCAGGTTTTTTGGTAAAGTTTTTAGAAGCCAAAACCAGGAGTGAATTAAAAAAAAGAGAAGTCGTATTTGTCCTTTATACTTTCTCTCCTTTTATGATCCCCTCCTGATTTTGGCTTCCAAAACTGCTTCAAGAAAAGTGAATGTGTGGTTGTACATTAACAGTGGACAGAGCCAGAGGTAAATGGGAATGCATGTTTCCTTCCCAATCATTGCCCTTTGTTTTGGCCCATACCAAATGAGCCCTAGTCTGGATGTTCTAGTTACAAGATGATCTACTAATAAACTTTGTCAACTGCGTGCAGCACTTTTTTATTGGCCATATTTGCCAGGTAGTGGCCGGATCTCAGCCGGATCCCATTACAGTCAATGGGGTAATATCCAGCTATGCCACGTCGAGAGAGCAAGTATGAAAGAAGCCTTAGGCATGGAATGCTGTAAAATGCTGTATTAAATGCTGTAATATTTTACAGAAGAGTTGCGTCTGTACCCCACAAGCATCTTGGCATACAAATTTGAGAAACAAAACTAAGTCTAATGCACCACATCCTCTCCAATATACAAAGCAAACAATTTATCAAAACATATTTGACCCTACATTATTTTTTCACAAAACAAAACTGCTAAAAATGTCACCAACTACACAAGACTGACAGAGCATTAATACATGTGGATTAGAGATAAGCAAATCGATTCTTTAGAATCCAAATTTTGACAAAATGTTTCCAGAAAGAATGAGAGAGAGACTTTTCCAGGCATTCAAAGTACTTTTGATTCGGGTAGATTGTACCCAAATGAAATTTCTTATTGATTCGGAAGATGTGGACCATTATTCTGCGGTAGAACCATTCTAATACTCTGACACTACAGCAGGATTCCCTGAAGTCCAATGTAAAAACCACAGAGAACACAACTTTAAAATCAATTGTGTCAAAAGCTCTTACACAAATCTACCATAAGTTTAGTGTGAATACAGGTGAAACTCGAAAAATTAGAATATTGTGCAAAGTTAATTTATTTCCGTAATGCAACGTAAAAGGTGAAACTAACACATGAGACTCATTACATGCAAAGTGAGATATTTCAAGCCTTTATTTGTTATAATTTTGGTGATTATGGTTTACAGCTTATGAAACCCCAAAGTCATAATTTTGAGGTACCCTTTGCTCAGGGGGATATGGACTAGAGTGTGACACTTTGAGCATAGAATATTGAACCTGTTCACAATATTCTAATTTTATAGTTGCATTAATGCAATTCCTTTTAATTTGCATTACTGAAATAAATGGACTTTTGCACAATATATTTTCTAATTTTTCGAGTTTCACCTGTATATTAAAATGCCTAGTAATACATGGTAATAAAACAAGTAACATAAAATATAAATATAATTAGACTGTGTAAAATAGCAAATAAACATAAAACCTACAGAGAAAATCATAAAACATACAAATAAATCCTTGAATGAAAAGTAGTACGCTATCAAAATGAAATGTTTTCCCACATTCTAATTTATATATTATTATTAGTACAATATACTGTTTTAAGCTAAATATACTGTAGTGTACCTTTTGTGCAGTATCAGTGTTCTGTCCTTATCATCTGTGCTCACTGTAGTATTATGGATGTCCCAGAAGAAGAAAACCTGATGTTCAAGCTTGCAGTGTTTTGGGTTACGCTAGAATAAGAGCAGTCATGTTGTCAGGCTAAACATGAGCCACATCAGACACACAACAGAGACAAAGAGAATCCACCATTAACTCTTCATTTATGGTGGGTACTGCAGTCAGAATTCATAACAGTTATTTGCAATAGATTCAAAGTAACAATTAACAAGTCCTTCAGACCTCCTTACTAATCATTTCTGACCTCACTCTTCACCAGCAGAGGGTTCTGGATGCTTGAGGGTAACATAGCTGGATCTTCATGCTTTGAGGTGCTCTAAATGTGTCATGACCTGTAGAAAAGACAGAATGATAGTGATACTCATCCCAGCAATCCATACTTTAGGTCAAAAGAAAAAGGCGCCCATCAGTTACAGTGATAAATATATACAGGTCCTTCTAAAAAAATTAGCATATTGTGATAATGCCTATCCTTGTCCGCAAACTAGAAAAAAATAGGACATGCACTATTTTTTTTTGCGGAGCAACGGTATGGACATACTGATGCGGACAGCACACAGTGTGCTGTCCGCGTTTTTTGTGGATCCATTGAAATGAATTGGTCCGCATCCTATCCGCAAAAAAAACGGATCGGACACAGAAACAAAATACGGTTGTGTGCATGAGGCCTGACTTTGTGAAATGTGCTTTGTGAAATTCGTCACAAATTGAATTTCTTTGTGATATTTAGTGAAGCAGCCAAATCCAAATTTTCTGAACTTAGCTCATCTCTAATTGTAATATAAAAAGATTGCATTATATTATTTAAGCAATCAAACAATTTCAGGGGATTTCCTAGTGGGCAGGGGTGGATTGGCCAGGAAATTTCTTGGTGGGCCGATGCCCAGGTGGCCACTCAAGCCCTCTTGATGGCCGCAAAACAGGCACATAATGATCTGATGCTCAACGGCCACAGGTGCCCTTCTAAACTCAACTGTTGTACAGTTGAATACTGTGGTTGGGGCAGCAGTATTTTGTGCTGCCCTGTGGTATTTGGTTCTGCTGGGATAGTATTCTTTGCTGCACTACGGTATTACAGGCCCTTTGTTTTGTCCTGTCTTCTGTCAATTTGGACCCACCTACAACATGGGGCCACATTTATTTATTTTTTCCAGGGCCACCAAGTTCCAAATTCACCCCTGCTAGTGAAATTGCAAAAAGTAAAAAAAAAGCACATTTTTTGTACATGTTTTAATCTTAAAAAAAAAAAAGACACCTAATTGGTATTGCTGAATATGTAACCTCCTCTCCTTAAGGTACAAATTGATGTTACTTATCAGGTTAACAGTTTAAAAAATAAAAAATAAAAAACAATGCCAGAATAACTGATTCAGCCACCAAAAAACTGAAATGAAACGTAATCCAAAAGTTGTATGTAACCCAAAATATTAACACTGAGAACTACAAACCCTCACACAGCTACTGTACTCCAGTGGGAAAATGCATGACACTGCAACAAATTGTTTTGTACAAAAAAATATATTTTTATTGTGCAGAACTAGTAAAACATTAGCAAAAAAAAAATAATATGTCAAAACATATTTCCAATTGTTAAATCTCACAAAGTAAAGTTAACAGATTGCCACACAGTGAGCACCTTAAAATAATTCCAAAAAGCAGTCATGGAAGTGAATGGGCATTGCATAAACAGTCTACAACAGCCACCTTAGGCCTCTTTCACACTTGCGTTGTCCGGATCCGGCGTGTACTCCACTTGCCGGAATTACACGCCGGATCCGGAAAAACGCAAGTGTACTGAAAGCATTTGAAGACGGATCCGTCTTCAAAGTGCTTTCAGTGTTACTATGGCAGCCAGGACGCTATTAAAGTCCTGGTTGCCATAGTAGGAGCGGGGAGCGGGGGAGCGGTATACTTACAGTCCGCGCGGCTCCCGGGGCGCTCCAGAATGACGTCAGAGCGCCCCATGCGCATGGATCATGTGATCCATGCGATCACATCATCCATGCGCCTGGGGTGCCCTGACGTCACTCTGGAGCGCCCCGGGAGCCGCACGGATGGTAAGTATGCTGCTCCCCGCTCCCCACTACATTTACCATGGCTGCCAGGACTTTAGCGTCCCGGCAGCCATGGTAACCATTGAGAAAAAACTAAACGTCGCATCCGGCAATGCGCCGAAACGACGTTTAGCTTAAGGCCGGATCCGGATCAATGCCTTTCAATGGGCATTCATTCCGGATCCGGCCTTGCGGCAAGTGTTCCGGATTTTTGGCCGGAGCAAAAAGCGCAGCATGCTGCGCTATTTGCTGCGGCCAAAAAACGTTCCGTTCCGGAACTGAAGACATCCTGATGCATCCTGAAGGACGGACTGTCCATTCAGAATGCATTAGGATAATCCTGATCAGTATTCTTCCGGCATAGAGCCCCGACGACGGAACTCTATGCCGGAAGACAATAACGCAGATGTGAAAGAGCCCTTAGGGTACTTTCACACTTGCGTTTTTCTTTTCCGGCATAGAGTTCCGTCACAGGGACTCTATACCGGAAAATAACTGATCAGGCATATCCCCATGCATTCTGAATGAAGAGTAATCCCTTCAGTTTGCATCAGGATGTCTTCAGTTCAGTCGTTTTGACTGATCAGGCAAAAGATAAAACCATAGCATGCTACGGTTTTATCTCTGGCGAAAAAAAACTAAAGACTTGCCTGAATGCCGGATCTGGCATTTTTTCCCATAGGAATGTATTAGTGTTCAGAATACCGGAATGCAGGATCCGTCCTTCCGGACTGCGCATGCGCAGCTGAAAAAAAATTGTTTTGCCGGATGACACCGGAAAGGCGGATCCGGCATTTCAATGCATATTTTCGACTGATCAGGCATTTTTTCGACTGATCAGGCATTTTTAAGACTGATCAGGATCCTGATCAGTCTTACTAATGCCATCAGTTTGCATATGTTTTGCCTGATCCGGCAGGCAGTTCTGGCGACGTAACTGCTTGCCGGATCTCTCTGCCGCAAGTGTGAAAGTAACCCTTAGTTGTTTCTTTAGTGCTGACCACCTCTGTCCACCACATTCAGGTGAAACAGGGTTGGGGGAGGCCCCTTTCTAGAGGTAGGTGTGGTATAACATCTTTTAGATGTTTAGGCCAGGGATACACGACGACATGTGTCGCGCAACAATTTTTATAATGAAAGTCTATTGTGTCGCACTGCGACATGCTGCAACTGTGACACGACAGTAGCAGCATGTCGCATGTTGCAGTGCTACACCATAGACCGTCATTATAAAAACTCGCGCGACATTGATGCAACATTAATGTGCCGCAACACATGTTGCAGTGTAGTTGTGTCCTATGTGTCGCGCGACAAATGTCGTCGTGTAGACATGCCAAAAGTTTGTTGCGGGAATATCCCTTTAAGGGGCAATATGTAATGGCACATTTACTTTTTATATACCACTTGGCATAATTTGTGGGATTTTACTCAAAGCACACTAGTGTCTGTTAATGGCCCATCTGAGTGCAATGCCACACCTAATTAAAGTCCCACCGGATACATTTCTTTCGGGCTAGCACTATCCTTTTTGTTTGTATATATATTTACTTAACAGCGTCGACCTGAAGGAATGAGTGCACTGTAAACAGCCAGGGAGAAAGAAGTAGATTTACTGTAAACACGGCAGACATTATGACACTATCCTGTGTGTGTTTGAAGGCCAAGTTCTTACACAGAGGTCTTTTTCTGAATCTTTATTCTGATATGATCATGGTATATGGTTAGAACATGTTTAATCCAGATAAACTTCTCCAATGAACAGCAATCTATTTATCAGAATATGCAAATGTGGTAGATATACAGTATATATATATATATATATATATATATATATACACCCACCTAAAGAATTATTAGGAACACCATACTAATACGGTGTTGGACCCCCTTTTGCCTTCAGAACTGCCTTATTCCTACGTGGCATTGATTCAACAAGGTGCTAATAGCATTCTTTAGAAATGTTGGCCCATATTGATAGGATAGCATCTTGCAGTTGATGGAGATTTGAGGGATGCACATCCAGGGCACGAAGCTCCCGTTCCACCACATCCCAAAGATGTTCTATTGGGTTGAGATCTGGTGACTGTGGGGGCCATTTTAGTACAGTGAACTCATTGTCATGTTCAAGAAACCAATTTGAAATGATTCGAGCTTTGTGACAAAGTGCATTATCCTGATGGAAGTAGCCATCAGAGGATGGGTACATGGTGGTCATGAAGGGATGGACATGGTCAGAAACAATGCTCAGGTAGCCCGTGGCATTTAAACGATGGCCAATTGGCACTAAGGGGCCTAAAGTGTGCCCAGAAAACATCCCCCACAACATTACACCATCACCACCAGCCTGCACAGTGGTAACAAGGCATGATGGATACATGTTCTCATTCTGTTTACGCCAAATTCGGACTCTACCATTTGAATGTCTCAACAGAAATCGAGACTCATCAGACCAGGCAACATTTTTCCAGTCTTCAACAGTCCAATTTGAGTGAGCTCGTGCAAATTGTAGCCTCTTTTTCCTATTTGTAGTGGAGATGAGTGGTACCCGGTGGGGTCTTCTGCTGTTGTAGCCCACCTTTCTTTCCCATTCTGACATTCAGTTTGGAGTTCAGGAGATTGTCTTGACCAGGACCACAACCCTACATGCATTGAAGCAACTGCCATGTGATTGGTTGACTAGATAATCACATTTATGAGAAATAGAACAGGTGTTCCTAATAATTCTTTAGGTGAGTGTGTATATATATAGCCAATGAAAAATCCACAGCACTCCTTTAAAAGATAAAATGTGCTCTTTATTCACACATATCAAGTGACTGTGGCCAGTGGTCACCACTGGAGCCTTGCAGTGCTGGGGTCCTGATATATGATCATACTACAGTATGGTATTATGACCATTTACCTTGATTAAGCTGTTTATGGGACAATCAGGGATTATCTAAGGACATCTGCACATTAATATATGACCAAATGATACACTGTATTTTGACTCTTGACTTTGAACCAAATTGAATATATGACTGACAACCTTACTGACACTTAGAGATGAGTGAAGTTTTGAAAAATTTGATTCAGCAGCTTCGCTGAAGTTTGACAAGAAATTTGATTTGTTACAAAATAATTTGTCACAAATCGCTATGTTAAAACCCCATTCAGCCTATCAATCAAGGGGAAAGTTTAACACAGACAGAAGTGCACCCATCTAATGAATGTAAAAAAACTATAACACACTACTGCAATATGGCTTTTTGGGTAAAAAAAAAAAAGAATCCACTCACCCCATCCACTTGCTGAGTGATGATGACGTCACTGTTTGATCACTATGGGTGCGTGCGGTGATCACGATCAGCGCAGGTCCTTTGGCAGGTCTTCTCCAATCAAGAGAGGAGCGGATTGCTGAAGTGCAAATGGATGAGGTGGATATTTTTTTCCCCGTCCTTTCTAAGACAACTCTAGCTGCCATTTTAGGTAAAATGATTAGTTACCATGAAGCGTGAGGAAATTTGGCTTTGTGGCAAATAGAATTTTTGTTTTTTTAAGGATACACAGATAAAGAAGGTGTGTAGGGGAGGATTCATAGAGTGAACACGACAATCACGTTGGTTACACAGCTCAGTTGGGTTCAAGTCTGCGGAATTAGGGGACCAGGGTAGTACTTGGATGTCTTGGTCATGCTCTTCTACCAATGTCGGACATTTCTAGCCATGTGACATGTCGCATTGTCTTGCTGAAAGATTCCAGTCAACCCAGGGAAGACAACAAGCATGTATGGGTATACGTGTTCTGCAAGGATGGATTCATACACAAATCGGTTGAGAGTGCCTTCTATATGGATGAATAGGCCCAGAGAATGCCACTAAAACATTCCCCAGACCATAACGCTGCCACCATTAGCTTGTGTTTTTCTAGCAGTGGTTGCTGGGTGCTTGTTCTCTGATGTTTCTCATCTGACAGCCAATATCTATCTGTTCAATGAAGCAGAAAATGTGACTCATCAGAAAAGGCAACCCTTTGCCAATCAGCAGAGGTCCAATTCTGATTCTGCCATGAAACCCGAAGCCTTTTTGGGAGATACAACTTTGTCAGTAGAAGTGCAGTAACCATTCATCTGCTTTGGAGCCTGATGTTCAGTAGGTTTGCTGAACAGTTTTAGACACACGACTGGTAGCCCCCGGGTTCATTCTGGGAGTGAGCTGCTCCACTGTAGTGTGTTGGTCCACTCTCACTCACCGATGTTCATGTCATATCCCACACTCCACAGTTTCCACATCATGCAGTGGTGCCATTTGTCCACTCATGATACACTTCCACCACAGCAGCAAGCGAACAGTTCACAAACTACGCAGTTTCAGAAATACTCTTGGCACAAAAGCCAATAATCGTCCCGTTTTGAAACTCTGATAAATTTACCCATGACAGCAATGAGGGATATTTGTGCAGGCAGCCTTTCGCACACCTTATATACCCTCCAAGCCAGCTTACGACGCATATTTCCTTCATGTGTTATGTGCTGCCGACCTTGAAAGCAGGAAGTGGTCATCATTAGTGATGGACGAACATCTGCCGGGACTGTTCGCGAACGCGATCAAATGTCCCATTCATTTTAATAGCAGGCGTACCTGAAAAACCTTCAACTCATATTTGCAGCCAATAAATAATTACTGGAAGTGCACAAATAGTCCCACAACATGGACAGTGACAGATGTATTATTCGAATTTGCGTTTTATTATTGATTTTGCGTTTTATTATTAATTTATTAATAAGATGTATTATTCGAATTTGCAATCTCCATTCATTATTTTTTTCAATGCGAAATATCGGCAATATAATTTTCGCTTACGCGCATGCGCACATAAGTTATAGTCATTTTTTCCAATACCGTTTGTCACTGTGTGTAGCAGAGGTAACGCAGCAAAACCGCAAACAAATGCTGCTGTACCCAAATGCACTATATAGAAAGTATATTATTGGTATATAATACCCCGTTTCTATCAGTTTTATTGGGGGGCGACTGGTATATCTCACCAGCTATAATTATTTTTTCTAATTACGTTAGTCACTCTGTGTAACTGCAGTATCGCTGCAGAACCGCTCACCACTGCTGCACAATACAAATCCACTATAATATGCTTTCTATGTTAGAAAGTATATTATACATGTATTGCACCCCTATGTACTGCACACATCAATAGTACACCTATACCAGTCCTTAAAATGACTTTTGTGGACTTATCTGATAGTGTTTTTGTCCCTAACAGCCTGTCCCTGCTCCACACAGCAACCTTTCCCTACACTGACAAAAGACTGAATGTAAAATGGCGGCCAGATCAGGTTTATTTATAAGGTAAGGGGTATGTCCATGTGCTGAAACGTCTCAATTGGCTGTCCTGTACCACCTGATGGATGTGTCATGGGTCAAAGTTCTTCACAATGTAAAAGAATATGGCGGGTGCGAATATCGCCATATGTTCGTCGAATCGCGAACGAGCAAAGTTCGTCGCGAACCGACCGCTAGGCGAACCGCAAGGCCATCACTAGTCATAATAATGTGACTTGACTGTGTATAATAAAGGATATACCATTACATAACTCACTGACAATTGACTAGTCAGAACTGTAACTGGCATGTATATGGAAATAGCACAAATTACAAGTCGATTACTAGTGAACATAGGAATAATAAGCCTGATGGGCTTGAAAGAAAATGCCGGAAGGATTCAATGGTCAGGAACACAGACACACTTGTATAGTGCATCAGGAACACATGTTTTGAGATAATATATATATAGCCTTTAGCTTTTATTATGGCACGCATTCACTGTGGCATTGTTTCGATAAGCTTCTGCAATGTCACAAGATTTATTTCCATCCAGTGTTGCATACATTTTTCACCGAGATCTTGCACTGATGATGGTAGAGTCTGACTGATGCGCAAAGCCTTCTCCAGCACTTCCCAAAGATTCTCAATGGGGTTAAGGTCTGGACTCTGTGGTGGCCAATCCATGTGTGAAAATGATGTCTCATGCTCCCTGAACCACTCTTTCACTATTTGAGCCCGATGAATCCTGGCATTGTCTTGTCATCTTGGAATATGCCTGTGCCATCAGGGGAGAAAAAATCCATTTTATGGAATAACCTGGTCATTCAGTATGTTCAGGTAGTCAGCTAACCTCATTCTTGGAGCACATACTGTTGCTGAACCTAGACCTGACCAACTGCAGCAACCCCAGATCATAACACTGCCCCCACAGGCTTATACAGTAGGCACTAGGCATTTTGGGTGCATCACTTCATCTGCCTCTCTTCTTACCCTGATGTGTCCATCAATCTGGAACAGGGTAAATCTGGACTTATCAGATCACATGACCTTCTTCCATTGCTCCAGAGTTCAATCTTTATGCTCCCTAGCAAATTGAAGCCTTTTTTTTCTGGTTTGCCTCACTGATTAGTGGTTTTCTTACGGCTACACAGCTGTTCAGTCCCAATTCCTTGAGTTCCCTTCGCATTGTGCGTGTGGAAATGTTCTTACTTTCACTATTAAACATAGCCCTAAGTTCTACTGTTGTTTTTCTTTGATTTGATTTTACCAAACGTTTAAGTGATCGCAAATCACGATCATTCAGGATTTTTTCCAGACACATTTCTTCATCGAATACGATGGGTCCCCACTATCCTTCCAGTTTTCAATAATGCGTTGGACAGTTCTTAATCCAATTTTAGTAGTTTCTGCAATCTCCTTAGATGTTTTCTCTGCTTGATGCATGCCAATGATTTGACCCTTCTCAAACAGACTAACATCTTTTCCACGACCACGAGATGTGTCTTTTGACATGGTTGTTAAGGAATGAGAAGCAACTCATTGCACCAGTTGGGGTTAAATAACTTATTGCCAGCTGAAAGATAATCGCCCATGCAGTATTTATCCAATAGGAGGCTCATAACTATTTGCTTAGCTAAATCCAGGTGGCGACTTTTTTTTGGGACAGGCAGTGTATATATACTGTGTATATATATATATATATATATATATATATACTGTATATATATATATACTGTACTTACATGCACAGACAGTGTGAACAGCTGTACATAATGCTGACCGCCATCTGCTGGTGAGAAGTAGACATCTCACATGTATATTTCCAATTTATCCAGCAGATGGCAGACAGCAGAAGGCCAAGAATAGAGATGCATTAAAGGCACAAGTGGAGGTTGTACAGGACATTTAGCTCATGTACGGTATACTCAATCAGTCTGATGGAAACAATAAACTTTGGTTTATTAGATATATACATGAATATATAGGTGTATAGAGCCGTCCCATACACTCTATATATACATGTACAGGTATATATTGTATATACATTTTCTATACACTATTAATACATTCCTCACCAAACCTGAAATAAATAGAAAAAAATTTTAGGCCACTCCTGTAGCATGTCTAAATGTACGCCCAAATTATGTTCTGAACAGTTTACATAAAGAATGTTGAATGGGTTTTCTGAGAAGTTAATACTGATGACCTATCATCAGGATAGGTCATTAGAATTTGATCGGTGGTGGTCTGACACCCAGGACCCCCGCTGATTAGCTGTTCGAGAAGGAAGCAGCGCTCGCAGTAGAGCCACAGCCTTCTCTCACCTTTTCCTAGGTCGGTGATAACACGTTCATCGGTCACGTGGCCTAGACGCAGCTGAGCATGATACCAAGTATAGCCGCTATACAATGAACAGCGCTGTGATTGATAAACTCCAAGAAGGCCATGGCGCTCACAGGAGCACCAGTGCCTTCTCCAACAGATTATTGGCAGGGGACCCGTGTGTCGGACGCCCACACATCAGATACTGATGACCTATACTAAGGATAGGTCATCGGAAAACCTGTTACACTATATTCACATAATGTGTTTTGCCTTTGTTGGGAGTATATGTCAGCAGGACTCCCAATGTTACAACAGAAAACAAAATAGCCTTCAGTCACCTGTAATTAGATGAAGATACAGTAAATTAGTGCCCCCCCACACCTTACAATAGTGGTGCCCATGTACTCTTTAATAAAATAAAAAAGGACTACTTATAGTACTCTTTGTCATATGCTTTATGTAAAAAAAATCCAAGCTCTTTTTATTTTCTCTAGCTATATGATTCAAAAGACAAATGCACATTGAACCTAAAAGTCTCTTTTCTAGGGATCAATAAAATGTAAATTTTCTTTAAAGACTGATAGGAGTTTTGAACCCAAGAACACTGCATGCAAGGCAAGCATCTAAACCACCGAGCTATAGCTTCAAATAGCAAACTGAACGGTTTTCAGGTCCATAAATATTGGGACATCGACACAATTCTAACATTTTTGGCTCTATACACTACCACAATGGATTTGAAATGAAACAAACAAGATGTGCTTTAACTGCAGACTGTCAGCTCTAATTTGAGGGTCTCTACATCCAAATCAGGTGAACGGTGTAGGAATTATGCAGTGAGCCAGACCGACAGAGGAATTGCAGTACGCAGCCCTTCAGAGTATTGCGATGGTGAGGTCACAGTTACTTAGGCAAACGAGGGTTGCTCTGGGTTACTCACAGTTTCTTGAAAGACCCTGGGCAGGCGTACAGCAGTGATGGAGAGGCTGGCACAGGAGACCTCTGGGGCACTCTCAGTGTATAGGGACCGGGCCTGATGGTAGATGAGGTGCTCTGGATGTTGCAGGTGTTTAATGTGCCGGGGGCAAGATCCCTTTAAGATTTGTGACGCCAGTGCCGGTAACAGTGGCACACCGATTTATGAGAATAATAATTGAGGAACATGATGTTGTGGCGAACCAAAACTTCCTTTTACTGGAAACAGTCAACTTTTTACAGTCTTTTGGCAAAGTTCCATAAGGCAGTAACAATTATAAGCAGGCTTTATAAATGACAGGCACAATGTTCTTGCAAGATACTCAGAGGGTTAAAACACTTACAGATCAGGTTGCACTTTTCCTCGGAATCCTGTCTGTCTTTATCCCAAGGCCCGTATGCCCTAATGCTGGCTTTATCCTTGGTTGGGTAAACTTCCTCAGGTATATATATATCCTTGAGAAAAATATGGAAAATTCAGCCCGCACAACCCCTAGCAGGTGCAGATTGCTATGGCGAAATAGAGATATAAATGTAAAAACACAAAATGCAATCGCACACTGCAACCAGCACTCGGCCCTGCCTTTATACTGATGTTGAATAAGGCATTGGTGTACATTTTGGCCAAAGCGTAATAAGCCACTCACCACGTCAAGGTCGCCTTCATGAGTGGTCCCTAACACTAGTTCCTACCTTTTATGGGCCATGACAGCCACATAAAGTCCAGGGAGCGCAGGCACAGCATGCACGCCAAGCACACTCTGCACCTGCTAGGGGTTGTGCGGGCTGAATTTTCCATATTTTTCTCTTTGTAGTACGTATTGGAGGCGTGGCGATCTCCAAGCAGTCAAGCACACCTGTCCAGTTAATCTGCCCCCTGGAGGCTGGTTTTAAAGTCAATATAAAACTGAGTCTGCTTATACAGCACCTACCAGTAGCCATTAGGCTCCAGGAGAAGTATATAGTGGGCTCAGCATGCATGTGAGTACTTGCATCCCTGGATCCGTTGAAAGCTGTAATGGCACCGGACGGGGTTGAAAGCAGAGTGTGCTTGGCGTGCATGCTGTGCCTGCGCTCCCTGGACTTTATGTGGCTGTCATGGCCCATAAAAGGTAGGAACTAGTGTTAGGGACCACTCATGAAGGCGACCTTGACGTGGTGAGTGGCTTATTACGCTTTGGCCAAAATGTACACCAATGCCTTATTCAACATCCAGCATAAAGGCAGGGCAGAGTGCTGGTTGCAGTGTGCGATTGCATTTTGTGTTTTTACATATATATATCCTTGCTTTTAGTAAAAGCCTTCTTCCCTTCAACCCTCAGGTTGGCTGGAAACACTTTGGCTCTGCTCTGCTCTGGTTATAGGAACTTCAGATTTTCTCAGGAGGGAACTTCTTCTCCTGGTGGCAACTAGAAGCCTGGGCTGTCTAGCTGCATGTCAGGAGGTGGCCCTCAGCTCCTATCTGGCTAAGTGCACACTCTCTTCTTTCTCTACACAGACTCCTGACTACACAGACTCCTTTCCCTGAACAGGATCTAACTATATATATTAGGGGTTCCCTAGCTCCCTCTACTGTCTAGGAGGAGGAACTACACCCTAACAGGCCTGAAACACAGATAAACAGGGAAATTGCACATAAATAATATAGCAATATACATTAAAATGCAATGTAAAATACAATGCCACTGTTCCACAGGAGGTGGAGAACAAACGTGGCGCGATTGACTCTTGTGTAGTGCCCACATTTACCTAGTGGGACACTACATACCCCGTTGCTTTGACGTTGCCCATCCTCGGCGCAACACAAGGGGCCCTGCCCAGCTGGAGACTGCAACCTGAAAGACAAAAAGAATGAAAAGCAGGCACACACATCTACATTTGCAATACACGTATCAGACAGTTCCGCTGGCAAAGGAAACAAGTCCGGTGAAAAGGGGCGTCGTTCTCTTCACTCAGGATAGTATAGGGAACAGGGGGCGCTGACCAGGTACAGCGTATCAAGGATAACCAGGATACTCCATAATAATACACAATAGTCCATAAAACAGCATCTCAGAGGCCCACTTGAATTAGGGTCATCTCTGGGCACATTTATCGAAGTTCAATATTGCACACATAAAAGCAACAGCACATGAAGTCCACATCTCAGGGATAGTTTTCCCTGGCAAGTCCTGGGATAATAAAATAGTGCTGTAATGTCCCTTACTCAACCTGAAAAGGGGGTTAAAAAGGGTTAAGTGCAAATAAAATAAACAGGCACAACTTGGCTTAAGTTCTGAAAGCAGGCAGGAGGTCCTGAAAACAGCATGACAGCAGAGCATTAGAACTTCTCAGTGACTTTAAAACTACCACTGGGCCGTGGTGAACTGGCAGCAGCTCTATGATGCCAAAACAAAGGACTCCTGTCCTGAAGCAGTTAAATCCACTGTAAGGGTCCCTCAACAAAATCAAACATGGTCAGGCAGGCCTACTCACAGGTATGTGTGGAAACCACTATGGTCATCAGTGGCATACCCTGGCTCCGCTGGAAGTCTTGGCCTGCAACGAGGATCCAAGTATGGTTGGGCCCACAAAATAGTGTTAGCTGGTAGTTGCAACTGGTATAGGTCCCATAGGTCTGGGGGTGAACACTGCAGGAGGCCTTAACGCTTCAGGAGGCTCACTGGACCTGGGTGACACTGGCTGCAAGCGACAGACCCGACTCCTGGCGTAACAGAGTCTCTCCGGTGCCGCGACGGCAGGCACAGTGACAGGTGTTGCCTTACTGGCAGGGACAGGAACCCTGACTTCAGGTTCAGGGACATCTGGGTTCTTTGGCGGTTCCACTTTATCCGTTGGCATAGGCGCCGCTCTGGATGCAACAAGTTGGCGCAGGCCATGAAGGTGGATTTCGGGCAATTTGGTCCTCCAGTCTTTCAGGAGCTGCGTCGCTGCTGGAATCCGTCACAGTTGGAGCAGGCTCAGGTCCGGGATACAAACTCTCTGGCACGGTCGCCGCAGGTTCCGGCGCCGGGTCCGCACCTTTTCCTCTCCGTATAGTATCAAGCAGTGCATGGAACTTTTCCAGGTTCTCCATCTCTTTCAGAGTCTTTTGCCGGCGGGGCAGCTCAGGTGAGGGGTACGGACTCACCCACTTCTCCAGTACAGTAGGCTTCCAAAAGACATTTGGGCCGGTGAAAGAACCCCTTTCTTGGTAAGTGTTGTGCGCCGGTTCCTTCGGGCGCTCCGGTTCGCTTTCCGGACTAGTAGGCTCATCAGGCGCTTCCCAATCCTCAGGTCCCGGTTTGGGACGGCTTATAGCTGTGGCGTAGAGGCCTCCTCTCCTTCGCGGAGGTTGTGCAGGTGGTCCGGCAGGTAACTACGCTTGACAGACCTCCGGTTTACATACAAGTCTCTGCCGGTAGAATAGTCTTTCATGAAGCCGAACCCCCGGTCCTTATCAAAGGCCACCACTACCCCATCCTCCTTTCCAGGCGGGGTCGCGTTTTGGCGTGGCGCTCGTAGATTGTCTTGGCCAATTCCTCAAAATAAATCTTCTTGCGCATCGTTTTTTGTATGGCCGCATTTCGAATTTCAACCATCAGCGCAGACCATTGCGCCGTCGGTCGCGCGAAGTCCTTCCATGGGCTCAGGCTGCGATCCCTGTGGCAGGCAGGGTGGTCTCTCTGGTCCTGGAGTGTAGGCCGGTGGAGCCTCTCCTTGCTTCGACAGGGTAGGTTCCATCATCTGGACATCAGGTGCGGCCATTAAATTAGAGCAGTCCTCACTCTTCAGCATGCTCGATCCTTCTCTGGAGAGCGACAGGGCGGCACACATTATTTCAGACAAGACCCCTAGGTACACCAACATGGGGGAGGCGGAGTCCAACTTGGTAGACATGCAAATTTGCAGACAAGGCGGTGGTGCGGACATACAGTCTTTCCCGCTCTTCTAGCAGAAGTGCCATTTTTTCCCGCCAATAAGATACAGCGATGGGGCAGCAAATAATCCAGTCCACTTAGGTGGCCATCTTTGAGCACAAAGCTATCAATTCACTGACAGCAAGCGGTGACTTAAATAAGTGGCAAACAGTCCACAAAATACAGTTTTCACACCGCAATTTTTTTTACAGTTCTTTGGCCCAACAATTTTAAATAAACGGATGGGGCCTTTATCACTTTATAGCAAATAATGGCACACAGTTCAGATTCCACAATGGCGCAGAAATATTCGCATCCTGTTTGTGACGCCAAAATATGCAGTATGCAGCCCTGCAGGGTATTGCGATGGTGAGGTCACGGTTACTTAGGCAAACGAGGGTTGCTCTGGGTTACTCACAGTTTCTTGAAAGACCCTGGGCAGGCGTACAGCAGTGATGGAGAGGCTGGCACAGGAGACCTCTGGGGCACTCTCAGTGTATAGGGACCAGGCCTGATGGAAGATGAGGTGCCCTGGATGTTGCAGGTGTTTAATGTGCCGGGGGCAAGATCCCTTTAAGATTCGTGACGCCAGTGCCGGTAACGGAATAATTGAGGAACACGATGTTGTTGTGAACCAAAACTTCCTTTTACTGGAAACAGTCAACTTTTTACAGTCTTTTGGTAAAGTTCCATAAGGCAGTAGCAATTATAAGCAGGCTTTATAAATGGCAGGCACAATGTTCTTGCAAGATACTCAGAGGGTTAAAACACTTACAGATCAGGTTGCACTTTTCTTCAGAATCCTGTCTGTCTTTATCCCAATGCCCGTATGCCCTAATGCTGGCTTTATCCTTGGTTGGGGAAACTTCCTCAGGTATATATATCCTTGCTTTCAGTAAATTCCTTCTGCCCTTCAGGCCTCAGGTTGGCTGGAACCACTTTGGCTCTGCTCTGCTCTGGTTATGGGAACTTCAGGTTTTCTCAGGAGGCAACTTTTTCTCCTGGTGGCAACTAGAAGCCTGGGCTGTCTAGCTGCATGTCAGGAGGTGGCCCTCAGCTCCTCTCTGGCTAAGTGCACACTCTCTTCTGTCTCTACACAGACTCCTTACTACACAGACTCCTTTACCTGAACAGTACATGACTATATATATTAGGGGTTCCCTAACTCCCTCTACTGTCTAGGAGGAGGAACTACACCCTAACAGGCCTGACACACAGATAAACAGGGAAATTGCACATAAATAATATAGCAATATACATTAAAATGAAATGTAAAATACAATGCAACTGTTCCACAGGAGGTGGAGAACAAACGTGGCCCAATTGACCCTTGTGTAGTGCCCACATTTACCTAGTGGGACACTACAGAATTATTTGTGAGGTCACGGTGTGAGCATTAGGTGGGCCGAGGTAAATACAGTTCTGGTTACTCAAGGTTATGTCGTCCCTGGCCAGGCCTGCACAAGTGATGAGGAGAACGGCACAGGAATTCTCTAGGGCACACTCTGGTGTAAGGGACACAGGCCAGATGGTGGTTTGAGGTGCCTTTGATGGTCTGTATTAATGTGCCTATGGCATGGTCCCTTGTAGTCGTGACGCCAGTACCTTTTATGGTGGTACAACCATTTACTGTAGTGTTAACTGAGGAATTTGAGACTGAGACAAGGATGATGCAATCCAGCTTATAATTTTTACTGAACATTGCACCTGATAACGGTTACATCAAAGTCTCTAGTACATCCAGATATGAAATACAGTCTCTCATGCATACGAGGGTAGGATATTGTAAGTCCTCAGGTAAAACAGGCTCTTTGTCTTTTATGTATATATGAAAGCTACTGCTTCAGACTAGGCTTTTTAAGTATAAAAAGTCTTAGGCTGGTATTAACTCTCACCTTATTCTAACCTGAATTAAAGGTGGTTTTCAGAATCCTTGAACCTCTATTTTCAGTGCTTTTCTGACAGTTGTCCTCAGGATTTAAACTGGAGGTGTGGATGCCGGAAGCTGTGTCCTACACCTAATTGTAAAGGTGCCTGGGAAGCCTTTCAGTACGGCCGTTTGCTATCCTTTGACTTGAATAAAATATACTAGTCCCCTTGAATACTTGCTGTTTGCAGATTATCACTGGTCACCCCAGAGGAGCGAGCTATAGAAGTAGATTTCTCACCTCTAAGCTGAATCTTGTAGGCTTTAACCCTGGACTGTGGACCCAACAGAGAGAGAGAGCAGAGAGGCAGGAGGCCTCTCTCCAGCAGGCAGCTACATCATTGCTGTTTACTGACTAGACTTCAGGAAAAGAAGAGACCTAACTAGGCATGAGCTAAGCTATATATACACTGTAACACTCCCCATCTAGTGGAGAAACTAGTGTAGTGCACCCTAACTAGGCCTGTGTAAAGGATCTTACATATAGAATCACATAGTGACATAGGAGAATATGACATGAGATGAAGTACAGCATACAGGCAATATATGACAATAAAACACAATCAAACTAGTTTGCGGTGCCCACGATCACTAGTGGGACACTACAATTACAACAGTTTGCATATGTGCCTCACACTTGTTAAGGAACCATAAGTAATGGGACAGAATAATAATCATAAATCAAACTTTAACTTTTTAATACTTGGTTGCAAATCCTTTGCAGTCAATTACAGCCTGAAGTCTGGAATGCATAGACATCACCAGATGCTGGGTTTCATCCCTGGTGATGCTCTGCCAGGCCTCTACTGCAACTGTTTTCAGTTCCTGCTTCTTCTTGGGGCATCTTCCCTTCAGTTTTGTCTTCAACAAGTGAAATGCATGCTCAATTGGATTCAGGTCAGGTGATTAACTTGGCCATTGCATAACATTCCACTTCTTTCCCTTAAAAAAACTCTTTGGTTGCTTTTGCAGTATGCTTTGGGTAATTGTCCATCTGGACTGTGAAGTGCCGTCCAATGAGTTCTAAAGCTTTCGGCTGAATATGAGCAGAAAATATTGCCCGAAACACTTCAGAATTCATCATGCTGCTTTTGCCAGCAGTCACATCATCAATAAATACAAGAGAACCAGTTCCATTGGCAGCCATACATGCCCACGCCATGACACTACCACCACCATGCTTCACTGATGAGGTGGTATGCTTAGGATCATGAGCAGTTCCTTTCCTTCTCCATACTCTTCTCTTCCCATCACTCTGGTACAAGTTGATCTTGGTCTCATCTGTCCATAGGATGTTGTTCCAGAAATGTGAAGTTTTTTTTAGTTGTCGTTTGGCAAACTCTAATCTGACCTTCCTGTTTTTGAGGCTCACCAATGGTTTACATCTTATGGTGAACCCTCTGTATTCACTCTGGTGAAGTCTTCTCTTCATTGTTGACTTTGACACACATACACCTACCTCCTGGAGAGTGTTCTTGATCTGGCCAATTGTTGTAAAGGGCGTTTTCTTCACCAGGGAAATAATTCTTTGGTCATCCACCACAGTTGTTTTCTGTGGTCTTCCGGGTCTTTTGGTGTTGTTTAGCTCACCAGTGCGTTCCTTCATTTTAAGAATGTTCCAAACAGTTGTTTCGGTCACGCCTAATGTTTTTGTTATCTCTCTGATGGGTTTGTTGTGTTTTTTTAGCCTAATGATGGCTTGCTTCACTGATAGTGACAGCTCTTTGGATCTCATCTTGAAAGTTGAAAGCAACAGATTCCAAATGCAAATAGCACACTTGAAATGAACTCTGGACCTTTTATCTGCTCATTGCAATTGGGATAATGAGGGAATAACACACACCTGGCCATGGAATAGCTGAGAAGCCAATTGTCCCATTACTTTTGGTTCCTTAACAAGTGGGACGCACATATGCAAACTGTTGTAATTCCTGCAACGTTCACCTGATTTGGATGTAAATATCCTTAAATTAAAGATGACAGTCTGCAGTTAAAGCACATTCGTTTGTTCGTTTAATTTCAAATCCATTGTGGTGGTGTATAGAGCCAAAAATGTTACAATTGTGTCGATGTCCCAATATTTATGGACCTGACTGTATGTGATGGAGCATATTAAAAGTACAATGAACCTAAAAGTCAATGTGACACTGATTAGTGAGAAGAGAAAAGTCAGACATCAGGGTCACATATCACTTGAATTTGTCTCTTTTCTAGGGCTCAATAAAATGTCTATTTTTTTTTAGACTGAAAGGGGTTTTGAACTCAAGAACACTGAATGCAAGGCAAGCATCTAAACCACAGAGCTCTAGCTTCAGACAGCAAACTTAAGGATTTTTTTTTTTCATATAACTCATTCTCACTTTGACCCTGACCTATGAAGACAATAAGTCAAACTCAGATGTCAGAGTCAAATATTAAAGTCAGGGTCAGGTGTCAGACTGGAATTATTCTGATACTTGACAATGATATGACCATGTCCTAAAATGAACACTGTACCTCTTCCTAGATCTCATGCTAAGCACTGGCTGAAGTAAGTGAAAACTGCAGTGCTACTGTCTCGCCCCTCACCTGCAACTGATCCTGTTTTCACCTTCTACAGTGGCCCCACTCAGCATAAGGAGAATCACCTGAATCTCACATCAAAACATCCCATCTGGACTTCCATGCACATACACCATTTAGAGAACTTTGGGGAATTCTGCTTGTTATCTTGTAATCTGCATGACACTGTGGAATCTTTATGTGGCAAGGATACATGACCGATTAATTCTGTGCATGTTCCCCTTGTTGTTGTTGTTGTTCAGTCGCAATTCAGTCATGCTCAACTCTTTGCGACCCCATGGACCACAGCATTCCAGGCCCCTCTATGTTGCACTGTCTCTCGAAGCTTGCCTAAGCACATGTTTGTTGCTTCCATGATATTGTCCAGCCATCTCATTCTCTGCCATCCCCTTCTCCTTTTGCCTTCGATCTTTCCCAGCATCAGTGTCTTCTCCAATGACTCCTGCCTTCTCATTATGTGTCCAAAGTATTTCAGCTTCAGTATTGCTCCTTCCAATGAACAATCAGGGTTAATTTTGTCAAGGATTGATTGGATCTTCTTGCAGTCCATGGAACTCTCAGAAGTCTTCTCCAGCACCACAGTTCGAAGGCGTCGATTCTTCTACTCTCAGCTTCCCTTATTGTCCAGCTCTCACAACCATACATTAATACAGGAAAAACCATGGCTTTGACCATAGGAACTTTTGTTGGCAAGGTGACATCTCTGTTTTTAATTACACTGTCCAAGTTTGTTATTGCTTTCCTTCCAAGAAGCAAACGTCTTTTAATTTCATGGCTGCAGTCACCATCTACAGTGATCTTTGAGCCCAAGAAAACAAAATCTAATACTGCTTACATTTCTTCCCCCCCCCCCCTATTTGCCAGGAGAGGATGGATCCTAAAGCCATGATCTTAGGTTTTTTTTATGTTGAGACTCAGGCCGACTTTTGCATTCTCCTCTTTAATCCTTAAGAGGTTCCTTAATTCTTCTTAACTTTCTGCCATCAGAGTCGTATCATTTGCATATCTGAGGTTGTTGATATTTCTTCCAGCAATTCTAATTCCAGCTTTTGCTTTATCCAGTCCAGCATTTCGCAAGGACTGGATAAAGCAAAACCTGGAATGTTCCCCTTACCTTCTCCCTATACATGGCAACACATTATTAACACAGAACTTCTCTCAATTTTGCAGACCTCACAGTCTCATACCTGGGAAAGCTCCAATGAATGTTCTATGAATGGATTCCAGTGATGTAATTGTCTGTATACCATATGGACAGGTAACAATTGAGCTTCCCTGGGCAGGAGATAACAAACAATTGGAGTTGTAGGTGGTACTGATGCTATCATGGGAAGTTTTTTCCATATACAGTATATAGTGCCTGCTTCTTGTGCAAATGGCACTGACCTCTTGCAGTGAAGTAGCTGTATAGGACATGATAGAGGGGATAGGAAGAAACCATCATGTCAGCACTATGTCACTAGAAGGTCTATTGCTAACAGTCCAAATATACATTGTATTCAGAAAGTCTTCAGACCCTTTCACTTTTTGTTATGTTGCGGCCTTGTGCTTAAATAAAAAAAAGTTAAATTTTTTTCCCCCATCAATCTGCATTGAATACACCATAATGAGAAAGTGAAAACAGAATGTTTGACATCTTAGTTAATTTATTGTAAAAGTAATACTAAAATCTTGCATTGATATAAGTATTCAGACCATTTACTTAGTTGAAGCACCCTTGGTAGTGATTACAGCCTCCAATCTTCTTGGGTATGATGTCACAAGCTTTGCACATCTGAATTTGTGATTTCCATTCTTTGATCTTCTCAAGCTCTTAAAGGGCTCTTAAAGGACGTCACATCTACACCCGGGCGCATTGAGGATGGAGCGGCCGAGCGAGCGGCCGCCTCTCAGTGTGCGCCTGCGCCGATTGAAGACAGGTACGGCCACGGCGCAGGCGCCAGATTTTGAATGCAAACAGGCAGGGCCAGCAGAGAACGATTCCGTTCCCTGGCCCTGTCAATCACAATGCGGAGGGGGCGTCTTTAGGATCGGAGGATGCGGCTGCTACCAGCAAGTAGCCGCCCTACTTGCTGGTGGCAAGGTAATTTGCATATTTTAAAAGTATGTTTTTAACAAAATCTACAGGACCAAAATCATTAATTAGATCATATAGGCATATATCGCAGTGTAGGGATTATAAATAAGCAAAAAAAAAAAAAGGTTTAGTGGGGTGACAGAAGCCCTTTAAAGGCTGGAATGGGGACCGTCGGCGGACAGCCATTTTCAGGTCTCTCTAGAGATGTTCAATTGGGCTCAAGTAGGGCTCTGGCTGGGCCACTCAAGGACATTCACATAATCGTGCTTAGGGGCATTGTCTTTGTTGGAAGGTAAATCTTCATACCAGTCTGAGATCCAGAACACTCTGGATCAGTTTTTCATTAAAAATATCTCTGTACTTTGCTCCATTCAGCTTTCCCTCAACCCTGACCCGTCTATCTGTCCCAGCTACTGACAAACACCTTCAGAGCATGATGCTGCCACCACCATGCTTCGCTGTGGAGATGGTATTGGGCAGGTTATGAGCAGCGTCTGGTTTCCTCCAGACATGATGCTTAGAATTAAAGCCAAAAAGTTAAATCTTGCTTTCAAAGATCTCAAAAAGAAGTGGCCCAGACACCTCTCATTAATTTGTCACTGCATTGAAATTCATATAAATAGATAGCTAGTAGCTATATCTCTCTCTATAGACAGTGGGGAAATTGTGGGGCTGTGACATCACATAATCTAGTGCTATTTCTTTGAGGAATCACTGAGGTTCTGTGTGAGGGACTATTTTCTATGCAGGCAAGGAAGAAGTTAAAAACTGATGGCAATGTACACATGGGAGATTCGCCTGATTGGTGACTACATGTGATGAGCTGCTTACCAACCACAGAAAGGGAAGAGCCAAGCCTCCCTAATATTGTGAGTAAAAAAGAGAAAAAAAGGTGAAAATACTCTGGAAAGCGGAATTTTTTGCATTGATATAGTTAAAATAATAGTGTGCGTTACTCCAGGTATAAATATATATTTTTAATTCAGGGAATAACCCCTTTAAGCACTACAATTAGTTGCTAAAATCATGCTTGACAGATGTCAGCACACTGAGAAATGAAGCAACATTAACTCAGATTACCTCAACCCCGGCGTGTCAGGCAGTGAGAATTTATTGTATTATCTTATGTATCATTCGGTAAAATATTGAGGATGCAACACTACATTTCATGTCAGAGGAGCCATTATTTTCTAAAGATAAACTACATACTTGTAACACCTTCACACACACTTCCAGATATTTGGAAATTTGGCAGATTAAATCATTCGTCTGATTAGAGCAGGTGTCATATAACAATTTAGCAAAGGACAAACAGAATGAGCGATGTCCTGCATGCTTGTATTTAGGTGCTACTGAAGCGCTATTTATTTATGGCACATTTTGATAGGTTAGAGTGGCACAACCAGTAAATAACTTCCAGAGATTACACTAACCTAAGCGTAGCTGTCATTGTGAAATATGGGAGTGCCTCAGGACGGGCAAGGCTGAAGTCATAAAATAGCCATAAAATTTATAGGTAGAGGAACATTAAGAAATTGGACATAATACTGATTAGCTGACTTATTTAAATATGTCTCCTTCAAATAATTACTGGATTGATGGGTCAGGCTTTCAGCGAGGTTAAGAGGTAGAGAACTGAAACAAGGCTGAGCAGAATTTTTAAAAGTTCTTTTTTAAGAGATAAAAGATAATTTTATTAGTGATGGCAGAAATACACCCATTCAGTATAAAAAATATGCCAATCATTTGCAATTGAAGATGTCAGTTTTTCCACTGCCTTGTCTTTATGTTGAATTTTTGAACAATATGCATATGGAGAGTTTGAAATGATAAAATATAATTTTATAATAGCTCTCCCATGTAAAGGTTTTAAGATTTACCCCTGATATTTTTCTCTTGGTCTAATATTGTTATGCAATAAGAGTTATGAGGACAGGTCATCAATATAGTAAATCAGACAACCCCTTTAACCTCTTAAGGACCCTTGCGGTACATGTACGGCGCTGGTGGACGTGACTTAAGGACCAGCGCCACATATGTATGCGGGCTGATCGGGCCCTACAGTCATTGACAGCCAGGCCGCTGTATTCTGCTCCTTGCCGTGTGCCTGTACAGCAGTTTACGATCACGAATGGGGTGTTTCTGTAAACTACAGAATCAGGGTAATAAATATCTAATTTTGTTTAGCTGTTAATCATTGCTTTGTTACCGGAAATAAATTGATTAAAATAGAGAATCTGCAAAAAAAAGTGAAATTTTGAAATTTCATCTACATTTTCTTTTAATTCTTGTGGAACACCTAAAGGGTTAACAACGTTTGTAAAATCAGTTTTAAATACCATGAGGGGTGTAGTTTCCAAAATGGGGTCACTTTTTTGAGTTTCTACTCTAGGGGTGCATCAGGGGGTCTTCAAATGTGACATGGCAACTTAATATTATCGCAGTGAAATCTGCTCTCCAAAAACCATATGGCGTTACTTTCCTTCTGCGCCCTGCCGTGTGCCCTTACAGCAGTTTGTGACCACATATGGGGTGTTGCTGTAAACTATAGAATCAGGGTAATAAATATTGAGTTTTGTTTGGCTGTTAACCCTTGCTTTGTTACTGGAAAAAATTTATTAAAATGGAAAATCTGCCAAAAAAGTGAAATTCAGAAATTATATCTACATTTTCCGTTAATTCTTGTGGAACACCTAAAGGGTTAACAAAGTTGGTAAAATCAGTTTTACATAGCTGGAGGGATGTAGTTTCTAAAATAGGGTAATTTATGGGTGGTTTCTATGATATAAGCCCCACAGTGACTTCATAACTGAACTGGCTCTTAAAAAAGTGGGTTTTGGAAATTTTCTGAAAGATTTCAAGATTTGCTTCTAAACATCCCCAAAAAATAATAAAATGGCATTCGCAAAATGATCCAAATATAAAGTAGACATATGGGAAATGTAAAGTAATAACTATTATATGAGATATTACTATCTGTTTTAAAAGCAGAGAAATAGAAATTTGGAAAGTTGCAAATTGTTTTAATTTTGGGGGATTAAAAAAAAATGTAAATGAAAAATATTGACTGAAATTTCACCACTATCATGTACAATGTGTCATAAGAAAACAATCTCATAATGGCTTGGATAAGTAAAAGCGTTCCAAAGTTATTACCAGATAAAGTGACACATGTTAAAGGGAACCTGTCACCTTGATTTTGGGTATAGAGCTGAGGACATGGGTTGCTAGATGGCCGCTAGCACATCCACAATACCCAGTCCCCATAGCTCTGTGTGCTTTTATTGTGTAAAAAAAGATTTGATACATATGCAAATTAACCTGAGATGAGTCCTGTCCCTGACTCATCTCAGGGACAGGAATCATCTCAGGTTAATTTGCATATGTATAAAATAGTTTTTTTTTACACAATAAAAGCACACAGAGCTATGGGTACTGGGTATTGCGGCCTGGTCCTTAAGGTGAAAAATGTCAGGGTCCTGAAAGGGTTACAATCAGAGGCTGATTGAGAGGTCCGATCTGATGCTGATTGAGGGGTCCGATCTGAGGCTGATTGAGGGGTTAAATCTGAGGCTGATTGAGGGGACCGATCTGAGGCTGATTGAGGGGACCGATCTGAGGCTGATTGAGGGGTCCGATCTGAGGCTGATTGAGGGGTTAAATCCGAGGCTGATTGAGGGGACCGATCTAAGGCTGATTGAGGGGTCCGATCTGAGGTCTAATGGGGATCTGAGCTGGGGCTGATGGCGGTCTAAGCAGAGGCTAATAGGGGTCTGATCTGAGGCTGATTGAGGCTGGGGGGGTCTGATCTGAGACTGATAGAGGTGGGGGGGTCTGATCTATGTCTGATGGAGCTTGGGGGTCTGATTTTGGGGTCTTATCTGAGCTCTGATGAAAAATGGGGGTCTGATTTGGGTGTCTGATCTGAGGTCTGCTGAAAAATATTTTTATTTTACTCTTCTAAATTCTAGGTGCGTCTTATAGTCTGAAAAATTACAGTACTTTATTAAGTTGTGAAGATCCATTAGCTATATCACAATACTGATAACTTGTTCTCATCAGCTGCAGAAAAATTTCCATCACATCCATGGCTCTGCAGTTTGGACAGTCTCAGAGAGCATCATCAGCATTCTCTTTTTCTTAGGTAGTCTTCAGTCATTCCCGAAATCCATCCTCAAGCAATGACGTGTTCACTCTGTCCTTCACTATCGTTACTGTGGACAGAGCGCATGCGCCAAAGCTTGAGGATGGATTTTGGGAATGCCTAAAGATCGCCTATGGAGATGAGGAAATTTTTTACAAAGTTTATTCGCTGGTTCGCCGATTTTTATGGAAAAATTTGCTTCAATCTGAAATTATTTGCAGTGAATTATGCTAAAAAGTGTCTATTTCCTGGCTGCGGAGAGCAGGGCCGGTTCTAGGTGAAATTGGGCTCTGTGGTGAAAAACAATAAGGCCCCCTGCCACACGACACCTGCTGACTTTAACGTCCCCCCATCACTACAGAAATACATTGCCTCATACCTCTTACATACAGTGACTTCTCCGTTGATGTAGATGTTCTCTGTCCTTGTCTTCTCCTTTCAGATCTTCAGACCAGACCACCATTTTGTCGCCATTTTCTGTCTCTGCAGTTTGACAACAAAATAAAAATCTTAGTTTACTACTTTTCCATCATCCTCCCATCTTCTGGACAAATCATCCTAAACCCCCAATACAAGGCCGGCGTCAGCACCCGGCATACCCGGGCAAGTGCCGAGGCCCACAGCTCCTGCAGGGGCCCACAGCACAGCTGCCAGAAGCAATGAGCGCTATAATCAATACAGATGGAAGCGCTCATTGCTGCAGCGCAGGGAGCTGGGTCCTGTCACTCACAGCTCAGCTCCCCACGCTCCTCCCCTCCTTCAGGCCACCCGCGTGCTGACTGGTGAAGCGGGAAGGCTTCTCCTTGCTCCACCATTCAGCCTGCAGGCATGGATGGTGCTGCCAGCCTGTGTGGGCGGAGCCTGCATCCTGCTAATCTGCATAGGCTCTGCCCACACAGTGCTGCAGAACGATCTGTGCCTGCAGGGAAGAGAGGACTGTGAGCTTCAGGAACGGGACAAGGTGAGTAGTTACTGTGTTTTTAATAAAAAGGGGTCACAGGGGACTTTATTACTATGGAGAGGGCACAGAAGTCTTTATTACTATGGAGGGGGCACAGAGGGCATTACTACTGTGGAGGGGGCACCGAGGGCATTACTAATGTGAAGGGGGCAAAATGGGAATTTCTACTATGGAGGGGGCACAGAGCCAGAGGGTATTACTACAATGAAGGGGGCACAGTGGGCATTATTACTGTGAAGGGGGCACAATGGGGATTATTACTATGAAGGGGGCACAATGGGGATTATTACTATGAAGGGGGCACAATGCAGATTATTACTGTGAAGGGGGCACAGATAGGGCATTACAACTGTGAAAGGGGCACAGAGGGCACAACTACTGTGAGAGGGCACAATGTGGGTATAACTATTGTACACATCTGTACAAAACTACTGTGAAGGTTGTACAATGAGGGCAATACTACTGTGAGGGGGTACAATTTTTTTTTTAAGTATTGGATGGGTGCCAAAGAAAGGACCCACCCTGAGTGCCAAAAACCATAGGCATGCCACTGAAGTAGGGAACTATTTGCTCCACCATTGAGCCGCCAGCGCTACACAGCGTTTTTTTTTTTTACTTCCTGTGAAGGGGACACATCTGGGCATAATCACTGTGAAGGGGGCACTGGGCACATATCTTGGCATATCCATCATAAGAGGGCCCATATCTTGGCATATCTACTGTGAAGGGGGCACACATCTTGGCATATCAACTGTGAGAGGGCACATACTGTATTTTGGGATATCTACTGTGAAGGGGGCACACATCTTGGCATATCTACTGTGAGAGGGCACATATCTTGTCATATCTACTGTGAGGGGGCACATATCTTGGAATATCTACTATGAAGGGGGTATATCTTGGCATATCTGCTGTGAGGGGGCACATATCTGTGAGTAGACCTGAGAGACTGAAACACTGGGTGGAAAATAAAAGTAGTCACATAAGGACTGATTCACAGCATCTGTAGCATGCTCTGTGTAAGGTATTTAATCTATAATACATGCAGTTTCATTGCTGTAAGCGCCGTGCAAAATGCCACAAGGGGGCCCACTGAGACTTTATCGCCCAAGGGCCCACATGAACCTGGAGCCGGCCCTGTCCCAATACTGTGCCGCTGTGCTCCCCAATACTATACTGCAGAAAAAGATAATACCCCTGATAATACTAGTACCACACAGAGCCCCCCATATAAAATACCCCTTCTTTGTGGCCTCAGTAGAAGCCCCCAGAGTGCCCCATAATAATGTGTCAGTATCAAGTGCCTCTTTTCCACCCCCCATGTGCCAGTAACAAGTGCCTCTCCATGCCCCCCATGTGCCAGTAACAAGTGCCTCTCCATGTCCCCCATGTGCCAGTAACAAGTGGCAGTAAAATATCTCACTGCACCGCTGAATGGCAATTAGGCCCAAATTTTCTTCTATTTTTACACAAAAGGCTTTTTAACAGATAAGTGCAATGATGAAAGGCGAATATATTTGTATTTCGCCCAGTAATACACGGCAAACTAGGCTGTAAAATATCTCACTGCACAGCTGGGCAGCAAAGATTTTTTTCCTTTTTCCACTAATACACGCAATAAAGGGCTTTAAAACAGATAACTGCACCTCTTAGCACCAAAAATATGTTTTATTTTTCCACTAATACAGGGAAAAGGGGCTTTAGAACAGATAACTGCAACGCTTAGAGGCAAATATATTTTTCTTTTGCCACTAATACATGACAAAAAGGGCTGTTTTGGCACTTCACCACACAATGGCTAATAAGCCCTTTTTTCCCCAGTAATACAAGCCAAAAAATGCTTTAGAACATATAACTGCCTTGCACTAGGGCAAATAAAACGTAGAAATATTTCCTTGTAATAAATTAACCCTGTTAATGCCTGTATCAAACAGCACTTGCATCCCAATAAGAATGGTTTGATCGAATTACAGAGTTGTATAATGGCAATTTGGATCCCCAGTCAGTGCTGCAAGGTGTAATAGGAATGTCACCACCCTGAATGAACCCTGTTAAGCAGAAATGCTGTGAATTGATTCCTCCCTATCCTTTCCATACAATTTGAATAATCTTCCCCTGCACTTGTAAATAGTTTTTTTTAACACCATGACTTTTTTTTCTATCACTGTCCCTAGCACCTGCAGATATCTCTCCCTGCACTAAGTACACTGGTAAATGGCAGAATCTAAGATGGTTGTGCTATTTATAGGGCTGTGACATCACAGGGCTGGCTGCTGATTGGCTGCATGCATGGGATTGTGGGTGATCCCGCCTTCCAAGAGTTCCTTGCCCCATGTCCTCACACGTGCAGCAGCCAGGTCTCTTGAGCTGTACTCCACTGTGCTTTGGTAATCTGTTCTGTTGTTGATGTTACGTACGTAGTAGCAACTTCAGTCGATGTAAAATGTCATGACTTCCTAGAATCCTAGAAAGAAAGTTAGGTTTTGCTCTTCTGTGGTTGAGTTATGCGTTTTGTCTGTGTGATTTGTGTCAGGCACCTTCACAGTTAATGGTTAAGCAGAGCAAGAGATTTCTCCTGGCAGGGGGGGGGGGGGGGGGGGGGGGGCTACATTTGATTTTTGCTGGACCTGGACTGGGGCATCTTTACAGATCTCCCCTAAGGAGGTGGCAGACCTGCAGGACCTGGACTGGGGCATCTTAAGTGATCTCCCCTTAGGAAGCGGCAGGTGGATTAGTCCGGGCCAGCTGGTGGACCAGATGTGGGAGCCAGAGTGTATATACTGCATAGGGGTGATCTCTGCGTGGCAATGTGAAAGAGGAGGTGCCTGCTTCTGTCTTGGTTGTAAGTGAATAAATCCATGGGACTCTTACCCTTAGGAGTACTAGTTTGGTGGCACCCTGATTTATAGAGGAAGCTCCGAGGAAGCTAATCTGGGAAAAGATTAAGAAAGACGCATTGTGGCTGATGAAGATTACAGAATGTGATTTTAAATGGAGAATTGAGTGCGCGGAAGTAAGCATGTGAAGCATTGTGGAAAGTTGAGCGATAATACAGTGCAGCACTGAGGAAGTATTGTGTCTTGTCTGTCTGTATATTTGTGTGCCCCGCACCGTGCATGTCTCTGTTGCCCAGTAAATATGGCTGAGGATAGAGGAGGATAGAGGGAGACAGCGGAGCGGGGCGGGGCGGAGCGGGGCGGAGCGGGGCGGGGCGGGGCGGGGCGGGATGCAGCTGCGGGGGAGTGATGTCATGACATTGGAATGTGTGATAGCGAGAACCATGCAATACTAAGATATATTGGATATAATCAAAAGGCAATATATCTGAGGTGCTGAGCATGTGTGTATGTTATTTGTTAATAAGTTTAAAGACTTTTGTGTGTAAAAGTATGAAAAAGGGTTCTATATGTCTGCCTGTTTCTATGTCTGTTCAACATTGAATGTTATGTCTGCGTGGACCGGGAATCTGCTGACTTTGTGTGCTGCCAAATAAAAAATTGACTAGTAGAGGAAGGTCACACAGCCAAGTTTACTGCGAGCGAAATCACCTCTACTGATGTGATGATGAGGCCAAATTAAGAGTTAAATCGAGAATGAAAAAATAATCATCACAGAGATATAGGGAGGTGTGTGCTCTTGCTTTAGGCCAAAAAGGAGTGAAATTATCACAAAGTTTCTCACAGGAGTGAGCACAGGACATTCGGCCTTGAATTTAGAACATTCTATTCTTGATATTATAAAAAACAATGCAAGCATCAGCATGAAAATAATTAAGTATAAGAAATTGGGCTGGACAAAAATGTATGATGAACAGACAAGTAATTATTTTTACATGCCGCTGATACTACCCTCCAAGATGGCGCTGAGAGACCCTATCACACCCCTGAGGGATCTTCCTTCCCCAGCAGCCATCTTAGTTACTGGTATTTTTCCTGATACGGCTACAAGCATGAGAAAATACACATAGATCTAAGTAGCACTACATAGAGTACTGAACTATGAAGGATATACATATACCTGTACTTAGTTATTACTGGTAGTATTGTTTAATTGTTTAAATAGATGAAATGCCTTAACTTCTCTGTTTTTGTTTCCTTTACTTGGATTAAGTCAGCACTTGGAGGCAGCTTCATCTCGATTCATAACGGTTTGTTGTGGTTGGGGCAGATGTCCAGGACTTCAGGTCAAGTAAAGTACTTGGCCCTGGGGTTTCTGCCCATCTGCTAAAATTACAGAAGGAGGAGATTGGGATGGAAATGGTCTTCAGACAGATTCTGTTCTTTCTGTCTTTATAAGATGCTGCAGAAGTAGTAAGCAAGAAAGAATGTAGACAGGCAGTGAAGGACATCTGCAAGCTAATTAAAGGTGTAGACATGCCACCCCGATGGTAAACTGAGAGTAGTAGTGAGAAAATACATGTAGGGAAATAGAGGGTGGCTGAAAGATAACAAGCTCACAGAACAGAAGTCTTCCTGCGAGTGGCAAGTGTATAGAGAAGGAGGTGTAGAGAGACAGAGAAAGTCGGGTTATGAATGTTATCATGATGATGTTAAACCACCTCCGCAACAGAGAAAGGAAAAAGTAGGTCTGCAACCCTATAATGGTCCTAGGAGATGGACCTGCAGAGTTTGCGGGACCTAGAACCCAGATCAGAGAGAGTTGTGCTGAGCACAAGAGGATTGTATTCTGTGTTGCCTGGATCCCTGTCTGTGCCACACAGACACCCATGGTTTTGTCATTAGGACGACACAGGTGAGGGGGGTAAGTTAGACCAAGATTTGGAAACAGGCAATCCAGTATCGGCTGTGCCTTTAAACATTTTAGCAGATTCAGCCCCAATGATATCCCTTACTCTGGGTGATGAAGAAGTAGTCAAGTTTTTGATTGATACTGGAGCAGCCAAGACAATTGTGCACAGCAAATATGTCCTTCCCTGACTTAATCTCCAAGAACACCAGTCCTTGGGTAGAAGTGGAAAGTAGTACACTCCCCTTTTAACAGAACCCATCCGTATTAAATTTGCCCTTAACCAAGAAGTGCTTGCCCGGTTGTTGGTCATTAAAATGCCCCCTGTTGCCTCCTGGGTGCAGACTTGCTTGCAAATGTATGTGCCAGCATATCATACCAGGATTATGGCACTGTGAAGTTCACAGGTGCCCTCCATGTCCAGGAACTTTGTTTGTTTGCCGTTAGTGATAAAACTCCATGGTCCATGTTTGCATCAGTACTCTCTGCAGAAAGAAAAGGAAGCCCTGCTTGCGGGACCCACGGATGTTGGCAATCTCCCAGTTTCCTCTGTGGAAGTGGAGATGAAACCTGGCACCCCACTTCCCAGGAAGATGCATTATCTCTTGAGTATGGCACAGTCAGATGCCATATCTCAAACATCCCGAGACTTTTTGAAAAAGCAGAGGTTATCAAGGAGATTTTATCCCCTTCTAACACTTTTTTGTACCCTGTGAAAAAGAAAAGTGAGAAGGGCAAACCCACCCAGTACCAGATGGTATGTGACCTACGTGCTGTCAATGAAGCCACAGTTTTAACCCCCACATTGTACCCAGTACACACACCTTGTTGGCTCAGGTTCCCACTACTGCTACCCACTCCACTGTGATTGATTTGACAAATGTTTTCTTTTCAGTACCACTACATTTAGACAGTTGGTAGTTGTTTGCTTTTGAGGATAAACAGGATACCTGGGTGGTACTGCTGCAGAGAGCCCAGAACTCGCCCAGTATGTTTACTGCAGCCATGACACTCCTGTCCCTTTTTAACTGATCATGGCTGCAAGGTAAATAAGAGAGGAAAAAAAACCTAAAAACTTCAGTTTTGCTGCTTTACTGTTACCTTCATTTCACCCCTGAACGTAAGAAGGCTGTGGAGGACACCCCCTTGCCCAGAAACATAAATGCACTGAGGACATTTTTGGGCCTTGTTCCTTATTGCAGACTTTGGATAAGCAAGTTTCATGCAGCCTCTTTATGATTGTTTATCTTTTAGTCCCTTACACTTTATAAATGAGGTGGTAGATACCTTCATGCCCTAAACCTGGCAATTTTCTGCTTCTCCTCACTGGGCCTATTCGATTATTACATTTAGATTGTATTGTACAGAAGTAAATGGCCATGCCTCAGCTGTCCTTACCCAACTGCATGGCAAGCAACAACGTTCTCTGGCATATTATTCAGCCAGACTTGACCCGTGGCCAGAGGTGCCCCTTTCTGCATTAGAGCTGTAGCAGTTATACAAGCCATGCTTGATAAAAGCTCAGAGATAGTCCTGAACAACAAAGTGACAGTGATATTACGTCTATCCTCATGAAAGTACAACCCAAGAACCTTTTTGTTGCCCGCAGACTTAGATGTGATAACTCATGAACTGCTAAATCCTTATGTGCCGGAAGAAGGCCACACTCCGGTTAGGAATGAACCTCGGTATATCTGTTTGCTGATTTGAAATGTTCATATTCATCCTAAGGATAAGCAAATTGGTTCACGCATAGTTTTATAGGGCTGAGAAAATACATCTATCCAGCTCAGCTTAGGAATTCAGTCCAAATTTCTCAAAAAGGCAAGAGAGAGACAACGACTAGTACACAAATGTGTGTCTCTCAACTATATATGTGTTTTAATACACCAAAAAGTTACAAAATTAACAATTAATAACTGATCCTGACCATATGTTTATTGTGTAGATTTTTTAACATACTACTAACACATAGGATCATGTCATGGACTTTCATTCTAGATTGTATTACCTTTTTTGGCTTATCACAATTGACACTGTTACAGACGATCATGACGTATCACAAACTTATTTCCTGAAGCTTATAGTGTTTTAAGTACTATCATGGATTCATCGTGTTGATTATTTGTCCTAACTACTAATATATGGGACCATTCTAGATAATAATATCTTTATAGACTTGTTTCTCTATCACAGAATTCCAGCTATTGTAACTTTTTCCATCAATCTATTCATCAAAATATTGTGCCTATGAGGGATATTATTGTGTTGATGTATGATCATCCACTTTATTTGATTAATGTAATGTGTTTTCATAGACAAAGGGTATTCATATGACGCCTGAAATGTCCAAAGATGTAATATTTTGGATCCAGCCACACATGTTGCCTCTGGAGCAAGGGGGAGGGAAGAGTTAGGGCACTTAAACTTCTTCCAGACTTCCAGAGGAAGAGGCTCATGACTGTTTGCAGATGATGTCACAAGGGACAGCGGGATTTAGTAAATCAGCTATTAGATCATCCAGATCATGTGCTCTTTGTGGATGGATCGAGGTATGGCCAGGATGGCAGTTACTACACAGGTTGGGCAGTGGTGATTAAAAATGACACTAAAAAGCAGAGTCCTTACCACCACACATGTCTGCCCAAGAAGCAGGGCTAAGGGCTCTGGAGATGGCTTGCAGATATGCAAATGGAAAAGCAGCAAACATTTACGCAGATTCCAGGTACAGCCCATGACTATGAGCCCATTTGGAAAGCCAGAGACTTCCTGACAGCTTCAGGTAAACCCATCAAAATGGGGAAGCAGTGAGGTCTCTTATAGAAGCTCTCATGTCGCCAATTTGAGTGGCGGTAATAAAAACAAAGGTTACTGTAAAACAGACTCAGAGGAGGCAAAGGGAAAAGCCAAGTCAGATCAGGCGGCAATGGCTGCCAAATTGCCTAGGCAGACCCCTGCCTTAGTGGACAGCTCAGGTCCCTGAAATAACTCCTCCTGTCTCGCTGGAAGTTCTTAAGACCTTACAGAACCAGGCGGGGAAGGAGGAAAGGGACTAGTGCATGAAAAAAGGGGGGACTGCAAATAAGGAAGGCCTAAAACAGTTCCAAGGGAAAATCTGCCTTTCCAGATCCCTTGAATCCACGATGGCACTGGCAACCCATTGGGTGAAGCACCAGTCAAAAAACTACTTTGTGTGATATAGTACATGGTATGCCCCAGGGTTCAGCACTGTAGCAGCCAGATATACTCAAGGAATGTATGATCTTTGCCCAGAACAACATGAGACAAGGTGCTTAAGGTACCCCAGAAACACATGTCTTGCCCTACGCTTTCAACGCTTGCAGACTACCTTGAACTAACCAAGGCCAAGGTGGGCATGTATGAGTATGGATTGGTGTGTGATGACTTATTTTAAAGATGGCCAGAAGCATATCCAGTAGCTAAGACCACAGCAAAGAATATTATGGCTGAAGTTGTATACAAGTATGGGGTACCTGAGACCACTGAAAGTGACAGAGGTGTTCACTTCACAGGTGAAGTGATTCAGGAGATGATGAAGGTTTTGGGTGTAGAACAGGCCTTACATGCTTCGTACCATCCACAAAGCAACGGTAGGGTAGGAAAAAATGAGCTGAATGGGACACTAAAGTTAAATATTCAAAAAGCCATAAACAGAGTGCCTGCTGGTAGCTTTTCAGTAAGGTATACCCCTAACCGTAACACAGGCCTTAGTTCCTATAAGGTCCTTTTTGGGTCAAGCTCTAGGATAGGATTGTATTTCCCACAGTGGCTCCAGATGCAACATGGTTGTCTGACAGATTATGTGATCAGTTTGCACAAGCATTTGACTAAAATACATTCTCAAGTTTTTGCTTCACTTCCAGAGATAAAGTACCAGGAACCCGCCCACTTGTGTCTGGGGTGCGGATGGTGATTAAGGGACACGTAAGAAAATTCCTCAAACCCTGGTTTGGTGGTCGATTCAGAGTTTTGTTGACCACAAGAACATCAGTAAAGCTCAAAGTAAAGCCTAATTGAAGTCATCTCAAGAAAGTGTTGAGTCTGGAGACTTGAAAGGATGATGTTTCTTGTTCCCCCTTGTGGGACTGATGAGGATGGGAGACCTCCGTGAGGATGGGAGACAAGGTCCACTTCGTTCTGTTTGTCCCCCCCTTGCTTGCGACACCACTTGGAGATCAACCATAGGGACAGACATCTGACTTCCCTTTGCTCAAGTCCAGTGTCATGGGAGGCTATACACTAGGGTAGGTTGTCATGAAAGCTGGTGAAGAGGATTTCGGAGCACTGGGACAGATGTGCTAGGCTTTATCTTCTCCAAAGCACGAAGGTGTGGTGAAACCAACCTCGCCACTAGGTGGTGGAGAAGCCTGGTTGCCAGCTTCTTGCCCCAGGATTATGGGCCCTCTCATCAGCCCATGCTAAACGTAAACCCCATGGCGATTTGACTGTTTGTCGCATCTGAACACTGTTTGGATATATTGAGCGCTCAGATCCAAGCCATCTGGGGATATGTTAAATGTCTATGGTTACTGTAATGGTTGGGACATTGTATATTTGAGTAGTGATGTCTGTCCTATTGTCCCCACGGGTCTATTGGCAATTTCCCTTTGTCCTGAGAGATAATTGAATTACACCTCGGTTGTCTCCAGGACAGAAGACATTGTGTATTTTCCTGCCTGTGATAATTACATCAACCCATTGTGTAAGGTAATTGTATCACAGGCAGAGGGGAAGATTTTGTGTGGGAGTGTTTTACTGAATTATACGTGTTTATTGGTTGTTTTTACAAAACCCCGTGGGTGGTACTAGTGTGTAACAATGTTATATAAGAACAATAAACACACAGCTCTGGCTGTTCACTGCTTTACCCTCAACACGGAGCTTGGTCTAGTTCTTGGGGGGATTCACTGTATGCTGTTAGAGACTGATTGCTAGGAGTGTAAGCCGCTTGGGTGCGTTTTCCTATTTGTCTGCTAGCAACTATTCGTGAGGTTCCGTTCAGAGTTTCGAGAATTTCCTTGTATGCCGTTACAGAAGGTTCCATCCTACCTAAGAGAACACGCCTTCTTGCTACGTCATATATGCCTTTCTGCTGTTAGTGAAGACTCCATTACAAGATGGCCCCTATAGTTAGATATTTACATAGTTCACATACCACAGTTAGTAAAACAATGCACAATGCACAGATGCCAAGTGTTATCTCTTTTCTTATTTTCATATTTTAGTCAATGTAACAATGCTATGAGCCTCTGGGGGAATACCCCTCTGATGTCTATATAACCTGCTTCACTTCCTGTAATAAATGAAAATTTGCTTTGACCCCAGTGTGTGTGTCAGTTATTTTCTTCCGTGTACGTAAAACCTTTGGGTTACTATTAATTTAAAGCTGTAGAGCAAATGTGATCAGCCCTGATTAAGGTCATCTTTAACAGCTGCAATGTGTAATAGGAATGTCACCTACCCGAATGAACCCTGTTCAACAGAAATGCTGTGGATTCATTCCTCCCTATCCTTTCCATACACCTTGAATAATCTTTCCCTGCACTTGTAAATCATTTTTTTTAACACAATGATGTTTTTTCTATCACTGTCCCTATCACCTGCAGACGTCTCTCCCTGCCCTAAGTACACTGGTAAATGGCAGAATCTAAGATGGCTGCGCTATTTATAGAGCTGTGACATTGCTGCATTGTGGGTGATCCCCCCTTCCCAGAGTTCCTTGCCCCATGTCCTCACACTTGCAGCAGCCATTTTAGAAAACATGCGATTCGTTACCACGAAGCGCGAGGAAATCCGCATTCGGTGCAAATGAAATTTTTCCTGAAATTCGTAACGAATTCCACTTCATCAGCTTTGATTCGCTCATCTCTAATCGCCTATGCAAATTAGGATACTCATGACTATCTTCAGTGATTCTTCAATCCAGATCTCTGACTGTAGAGACTGGCACAGGAAGAGCTAAGTACAACTGAATGACTTCTGCAATTTGTTCTTGTACAACGGGTACTCAATAATTCGGGACCATGGTAGAAATGTGCTTTATTATAATAACACAGTAACATAGTAACATAGTACATAAGGCCGAAAAAAGACATTTGTCCATCCAGTTCGGCCTGTCATCCTGCAAGTTGATCCAGAGGAAGGCAAAAAAAAACCTGTGAGGTAGAAGCCAATTTTCCTCACTTTAGGGGAATAAAAATTCCTTCCCGACTCCAATCAGGCAATCAGAATAAATCCCTGGATCAACGATCTCTCTCTAGTAGCTATAGCCTGTAATATTATTACGCTCCAGAAATACATCCAGGCCCCTCTTGAATTCCTTTATTGTACTCACCATCACCACCTCCTCAGGCAGAGAGTTCCATAGTCTCACTGCTCTTACCATAAAGAATCCTCTTCTATGTTTGTGTACAAACCTTCTTTCCTCCAGACGCAGAGGATGTCCCCTCGTCACAGTCACAGTCCTGGGAATGAATAGATGATGGGATTGATCTCTGTACTGACCCCTGATATATTTATACATATTAATTAGATCTCCTCTCAGTCGTCTTTTTTCTAAAGTGAATAACCCTAATTTTGATTTTATGGGCACTTCTGTGCTATACGGCATACATATTAGGACATCGTCAGACATCATCCACAACTCCATCCTCCGTCAGGCAAAACTCCATCAGCCCTCAGACATCAGACAAAACTCCGTCCTCCGTCAGGCAAAACTCCATCAGACATCAGACAAAACTCCGTCCTCCGTCAGACAAAACTCCATCAGACCTCAGACATCAGACAAAACTCCGTCCTCCGTCACCCAAAACTCCATCAGACCTCAGACATCAGACAAAACTCCGTCCTTCGTCAGACAAAACTCCATCAGCCCTCAGACATCAGACAAAACTCCGTCCTCCGTCAGGCAAAACTCCATCAGACCTCAGACATCAGACAAAACTCCGTCCTCCATCAGGCAAAACTCCATCAGACATCAGACATCAGACAAAACTCCGTCCTCCGTCAGACAAAACTCCATCAGACCTCAGACATCAGACAAAACTCCGTCCTCCGTCAGACAAAACTCCATCAGCCCTCAGACATCAGACAAAACTCCGTCCTCCGTCAGACAAAACTCCATCAGACCTCAGACATCAGACAAAACTCCGTCCTCCATCAGGCAAAACTCCATCAGACATCAGACAAAACTCCGTCCTCCATCAGGCAAAACTCCATCAGACCTCAGACACAACTCCGTCCTCCGTCACCCAAAACTCCATCAGACCTCAGACATCAGACAAAACTCCGTCCTCCATCATGCAAAACTCCATCAGACCTCAGACATCAGACAAAACTCCGTCCTCCGTCACCCAAAACTCCATCAGACATCAGACAAAACTCCGTCCTCCATCAGGCAAAACTCCATCAGACCTCAGACATCAGACAAAACTCCGTCCTCCGTCAGGCAAAACTCCATCAGACCTCAGACATCAGACAAAACTCCGTCCTCCGTCACCCAAAACTCCATCAGACCTCAGACATCAGACAAAACTCCGTCCTCCGTCAGGCAAAACTCCATCAGACCTCAGACATCAGACAAAACTCCGTCCTCCGTCACCCAAAACTCCATCAGACCTCAGACATCAGACAAAACTCCGTCCTCCGTCAGGCAAAACTCCATCAGACCTCAGACATCAGACATCAGACAAAACTCCGTCCTCCGTCAGGCAAAACTCCATCAGACCTCAGACATCAGACAAAACTCCGTCCTCCATCAGGCATCAGCCAAAACTCCGTCCTCCCTAACTCAAAATACGCCCTACTACACACACTATTCACCTGACGGAGCTGCTAGCTGCTGGAGAGGCAAAGGACCTGTGATGACGTCATGACCATGTGACGAGTCACGTGTGTGGGAGGGGTCAGATGTACACAGCAGCTGGTAGAGTGTACAGAACAGTAGCCATCAAATAGAGCTCTGTACTAGAGATGTGTGTGTAACCTGCATGTAGCAGAGCTGTGTACTGTGTTACAGAGATGTATGTGTAACCTGCAGGTAGCAGATCTGTATGTGTAACCTGCAGGTAGCAGAGCTGTGTACTGTGTAGCAGATCTGTATGTGTAACCTGCAGGTAGCAGAGCTGTGTACTGTGTAGTAGATCTGTATGTGTAACCTGCATGTAGCAGAGCTGTGTACTGTGTTACAGAGATGTATGTGTAACCTGCAGGTAGCAGAGCTGTGTACTGTGTTACAGAGATGTATGTGTAACCTGCATGTAGCAGAGTGGTGTACTGTGTTATAGAGATGTATGTGTAACCTGCAGGTAGCATATCTGTATGTATAACCTGCAGGTAGCAGAGCTGTGTACTGTGTAGCAGATCTGTATGTGTAACCTGCAGGTAGCAGAGCTGTGTACTGTGTAGTAGATCTGTATGTGTAACCTGCATGTAGCAGAGCTGTGTACTGTGTTACAGAGATGTATGTGTAACCTGCAGGTAGCAGAGCTGTGTACTGTGTAGCAGATCTGTATGTGTAACCTGCAGGTAGCAGAGCTGTGTACTGTGTAGCAGATCTGTATGTGTAACCTGCATGTAGCAGAGCTGTGTACTGTGTAGCAGAGCTGTATGTGTAACCTGCATGTAGCAGAGCTGTGTACTGTGTAGCAGTGCTGTATGTGTAACCTGCATGTAGCAGTGCTGTGTACTGTGTAGCAGAGCTGTATGTGTAACCTGCATGTAGCAGTGCTGTGTACTGTGTAGCAGAGCTGTATGTGTAACCTGCATGTAGCAGAGCTGTGTACTGTGTTACAGAGATGTATGTGTAACCTGCAGGTAGCAGAGCTGTGTACTGTGTAGCAGATCTGTATGTGTAACCTGCATGTAGCAGAGCTGTGTACTGTGAAGCAGAGCTGTATGTGTAACCTGCATGTAGCAGAGCTGTGTACTGTGTAGCAGTGCTGTATGTGTAATCTGCATGTAGCAGAGCTGTGTACTGTGTAGCAGAGCTGTATGTGTAACCTGCATGTAGCAGAGCTGTGTACTGTGTAGCAGAGCTGTATGTGTAACCTGCATGTAGCAGTGCTGTGTACTGTGTAGCAGAGCTGTATTTGTAACCTGAATGTAGCAGAGCTGTGTACTGTGTAGCAGAGCTGTATGTGTAATCTGCATGTATCAGAGCTGTGTCCTGTGTAGCGGAGCTGTATGTGTAACCTGCATGTAGCAGGCTGTGTACTGTGTTACAGGGATGTATGTGCAACCTGCATGTAGCAGTGCTGTGTACTGTGTTACAGAGATGTGTGTGTAACCGCATATAGCAGAGCTTTTTACTGTGTAACAGAGATGTGTGTGTAACCTGGGAACTATAAAAAAGTGTAAAATAAAACAAAAAAATTCAGATCACCCCCCTTTTCCCAAAATGAAAATAAAAAAAAATAAAAAAATACACATCATGGGTGTCGCAATGTGTAAAAACACCCATTGTATAAAAATATATTCCCCATACGGCAAACGGCAAAACAGAAGAAAAAAAAGAGTCCAAATGTCCGATTCGCCGTTTTTGGTCGCTTCATTTGCTACAAAAATGTAAATAAAAAGCGATCAAAAAGTCTTAAACACCCCAGAATGGTATCAGTGAAAAGTTCAGATTGCCCCGCAAAAAATGAGCCCCCACCCAGCGCCGTACACATAATTACATAAAAGTTATAGAGCTCAAAATATGACGACAAAAAAAAAAAAATCAGATTCTGTAAATCTCCTGTCACTCCAAGTTATTTAGAATTGGTAACCCTAATTAATAAATACATGCAACATGAATGCATATATGCCGCTTCACACAGATCACAAGTGTTAGGCCTCTTGCACATGAACGTTGTTGGTCCATTCCGTGCATTGGGGACAGCAATTTGCAGTCCCCAATGCACGGGCAACGTGCGTGCAGCAGCCGGGACAGATCCAGACCCATTCAACTTGAATAGGTCCGTGAATATGTTCTACTTTTTTGCTGTGCGGAGGGATGGCCAGAAACACCACGGAAGCCCTCTGTAGTGCTTCTGTGGGGATCCGATCCGTGTTTCTGTTCCGTTCAAGTGAATGGGTCGACATCACGGATGCGGGATGCACACGGCTGGTGCCCTGTGTATTGCGGAACCGCCGTATGTGGTCCACAATACAACTACAGGCACACAGCGGCCATGTGCAAGAGGCCTTACAAAGATGGGATTTAAGGTGCACATCCTCTTGTGCTTCCCATATTCCACAGATTTATATCACACAGCTACTTACAGTTGTGCTGATAAGTTTACATACCCTTGCAGAATTTATGATTTCTTAAAGGGGTATTCTCATCTTCCCTTTTTCATACTTACCTTCCTTGAGCGTGACGTTCACTTCCTGTATTCTTCTCCCGGCCGGGCCGCGCTTGCGCAGAAGACTGAAGATTCTCTCCCGGCCGGGCCGCGCAATGTCCTGAACGCGCACAGCGCCGCGCATGTGCCATGGTGACTTATTCCTGGCCTGTATAGTACAGAGTCGGCGTGCGCATTCGCGGCTCTGCACTATACTGGCCAGGAAGAAGTCATCATGGCGCATGCGCAGCGGCATGCGCGTTCAGGACATTGCGCGGCCCAGCCGGGAGAGAATTTTCCGTCTTCTGCGCAAACGTGGCCCGGCTGGATTCGACAGGAGAGGTGGCCGTAACCAGGGGAGACCAAAGACAACGATCAGGTAAGAGGGGACTTATTTTCTAAAAAAGGATGGGAATTGGGTAATAAAATGTATTTAGAAAAATTATCACTGTCAAATCATTAACAGATTTAAGAGTGATCATTAAGATGAGAATACCCCTTTAACCATTGTTCAGAGAATATGATTGATACCACAGACACTTCTCTCTCGCTCGTGGTTAGTGGTCGGCTGAAGCCATTTATGTCAAACAACGGTGTTTACTCTTTATAAATCATAATCACAACACAAACTCCCCAAATGACCCTGGTCAGAAGTTTACACACCCCAGTTATTAATACCATGTATTGCCCCCTTTAGCATCAATGACAGCTTGAAGTCTTTTGTGGTAGTTATGGATGAGGGTCTTTATTTTCTCAGATGGTAAAACTGCCCATTCTTCCTGTTGAAAAAAAAAAGCAATTCCACCACAGTTTTACGTGATTTCTATTTACGACATTCGATGTGCGATAAAACTGACTGGTTACTTTTATTCTACAGGTCAGATCGAATCCGGCAATACCTTATATGTATAGTTTTTCTTGCGTTTTAATAGTGTTAAAAAAATAAAAATATCCGATTTTTTTTGTCGCCATATTTTGAGCCCCATAACTTTTTTGTAATTATGTGTACAGAGCTGGATGGGGGCTCATTTTTTGCGGGGCAATCTAAACTTTTTACTGATACCATTCTGGGGTGTTTAAGACTTTTTGATCACTTTTTATTTACATTTTTGTAGCAAATGAAGTGACCAAAAACGGCGAATCGGACATTTGGACTCTTTTTTTTTTCTGTTTTGCTGTTTGCCGTATGGGGAATATATTTTTATACAATGGGCGTTTTTACACATTGCGAAACCCATGATGTGTCTTTTATTTTAATTTTGGGAAAAGGGGGGTGATCTGAATATTTATGTTTTTTTTTTACACTTTTTTATAGTTCCCAGGTTACACACACATCTCTGTAACACAGTACACAGCTCTGCTACATGCGGTTAGACAAACTGCTCTATATACACAGTACACAGCTCTGCTACCTGCAGGTTGCACATACATCCCTGTAACACAGTACACAGCTCTGCTACATGCAGGTTACACATACAGCTCTGCTACACAGTACACAGCACTTCTACATGCAGGTTACACACACATCTCTGTAACACAGTACACAGCTCTGCTACATGCTGTTACACACACTGCTCTATATACACAGTACACAGCTCTGCTACATGCAGGTTACACATACAGCTCTGTAACACAGTACGCAGCCTGCTACATGCAGGTTACACATACAGCTCTTTAACACAGTACACAGCTCTGCTACGTGCAGGTTACACATACATCTCTGTAACACAGTACACAGCTCTGCTACATGCAGGTTACACATACAGCTCTGCTACACAGTACACAGCACTTCTACATGCAGGTTACACACACATCTCTGTAACACAGTACACAGCTCTGCTACATGCTGTTACACACACTGCTCTATATACACAGTACACAGCTCTGCTACATGCAGGCTACACACACATCTCTGTAACACAGTACACATCTCTGCTACACAGTACACAACACTGCTACCTGCAGGTTGCACATACATCCCTGTAACACAGTACACAGCTCTGCTACATGCAGGTTACACATACAGATCTGCTACACAGTACACAGCTCTGCTACCTGCAGGTTGCAGATACATCTCTGTAACACAGTACACAGCTCTGCTACATGCAGGTTACACATACAGCTCTGATACACAGTACACAGCACTGCTACATGCAGGTTACACATACAGCTCTGCTACACAGTTCACAGCTCTGCTACATGCAGGTTACACATACAGCTCTGCTACACAGTACACAGCTCTGCTACATGCAGGTTACACGTACATCTCTGTAACACAGTACACAGCTCTGCTACATGCAGGTTACACATACATCTCTGTAACACAGTACACAGCACTTCTACATGCAGGTTACACACACATCTCTGTAACACAGTACACAGCTCTGCTACATGCTGTTACACACACTGCTCTATATACACAGTACACAGCTCTGCTACATGCAGGCTACACACACATCTCTGTAACACAGTACACATCTCTGCTACACAGTACACAACACTGCTCTCCAGCAGCTAGCAGCTCCGTCAGGTGAAGAGTGTGTGTAGTAGGGCGTATTTTGAGTTAGGGAGGACGGAGTTTTGTCTGATGTCTGAGGGAGGACAGAGTTTTAGCTGAAGTCTGAGGTCTGATGGAGTTTTGCCTGACGGAGGACGGAGTTTTGTCTGATGTCTGAGGTCTGATGGAGTTTTGCCTGATGGAGGACGGAGTTTTGTCTGATGTCTGAGGTCTGATGGAGTTTTGTCTGACGGAGGACGGAGTTTTGTCTGATGTCTGAGGGCTGATGGAGTTTTGTCTGACGGAGGACGGAGTTTTGTCTGATGTCTGAGGTCTGATGGAGTTTTGTCTGACGGAGGACGGAGTTTTGTCTGATGTCTGATGTCTGATGGAGTTTTGCCTGATGGAGGACGGAGTTTTGTCTGATGTCTGAGGTCTGATGGAGTTTTGTTTGACGGAGGACGGAGTTTTGTCTGATGTCTGAGGGCTGATGGAGTTTTGTCTGACGAAGGACGGAGTTTTGTCTGATGTCTGAGGTCTGATGGAGTTTTGGGTGACGGAGGACGGAGTTTTGTCTGATGTCTGAGGTCTGATGGAGTTTTGTCTGACGGAGGACGGAGTTTTGTCTGATGTCTGATGGAGTTTTGCCTGACGGAGGACGGAGTTTTGTCTGATGTCTGAGGGCTGATGGAGTTTTGCCTGACGGAGGATGGAGTTGTGGATGATGTCTGACGATGTCCTAATATGTATGCCGTAGTGCTAGAACCTAATCATTGAGCATGGCTATGTGGTCATATGATCGTTTTCATGTGGTTGACAGTCTTTCTGTGCTATTCTCTATGTTGGAAACAGTAGTATGACCAATTAGGGCCAGGGTTGGCTATGTCCAGGCAAGATGAAAGATAAGGAAGGAAACAGTTATGCAATGGAATATCTGCCAGCTGGCACCATTATAAGGGTATTAGGTGTGGAACTGGTGTAGGGACATTCTGCTGGAAGCAGTAACTATTCAGGTGATACCTTAATGTTTGTCAGTCCGTCCATATCCCCTCAAAATAATTTATGCTGTAAAAATAGAAATGTACAGCAATGCTACTATACTCTGGTTTCTTTCTCATTTCAAAAAGAGGATTGCATAAAGCTAACCCTAGAGTGCTGAACCCGGACATACCCTTATTTTCACCCAGGCAGCCCCCTGAAGCTAGCATCGAAGCATCTCATGCTCCGATGCGCTCCCTTGCCCTGCGCTAGATTGCGCAGCGCAAGGGCTCTTTTGTTTATCATAACACACTCGGCAGTGTATTCAGTGACGTCACCGGCTTTAATGGGCGGGCTTTAACGCTGCCCTAGCAGTTTCACTAACTAGGGCAGTGCTAAATCCCGCCCATCATTGCCGGTGACGTCACCAGGCTTCCTGGCAGCCCCATGGAGAGCCACCCGATCTCCAAAAAATGCCTTTGCCCTGTGCGATTTAGCGCAGGGCAAAGGAAAGCATCGGAGCATGAACTGCTCCGATGCTCATGTCAGGGGGGCTGCCAGGGTGAAAATTGAGGTATGTCCCGGACAACCCCTTTAAGATCTCTTTTATCCATATCACAAAAAAAAAGTCATAAATTTGGTATTTTGCAACACAAAATGGCATTCTGTTACACAGATGACTACTGGCTAATTATGTACATGATTATATCTTCAAAATGTAATCACTCTAATGAGTAAATAGGCTTTGCCGATCTTTTGTCTACATTGATCAGCCAAAACACTAAAACCACCTGCCTTATATTGTGTACTACATAGATCCATAAGTAGCAAGGTAGGATATACAGTCTCTGTCAGCCAACATCAACCTTCTCAGCAATTTTACAACGGTATTTATTCTATTAAATTAGACCCAACAGGATAGCCTTCACGTCCCATGTGTCCATGCCTTCACTAGTTGTACTTTCTGTGCCCACTTATTGGTAGGTACAAATAACTACATATTGGAAACATCTCACAAAACCATGTGGGAGAGACTCTAAACCAGTTACGGTTGCCAGTGTCAGCCAAAAACACTTACAAAAAACAAAATGTACAATGTACCCCTCCGGAAAAATTCCCAGTAGGACAATTGTCTTTCAATATGCATTGTGCCTATGGGCCTGCTGTGCTGTCTTTATCATACATAGTGTATAATAATGACGATGATGATTAATACACATGGCATGATTGCAGGCCACCAGGGTCCTCAATGTGTGTCATAGTGAGGGTACTGGACTTCACACTCATCCAAGGAGAACATGCAGAACCACAGGATGAAGAAATACGAGTTCTTCCTGGGAAAGCTTGGGGGCACCCTGATCAAGAAAAAGAAAGCTAAAAAATGGTGAGAAGACCCTATAAAGGGATGAGAGGGTCATATATTTCTGATGTGAGGTGAATGTCTGTATGTGGGTAAGTAACTGGCTCAGTGATAGAAAACAGAGGGTGGTTATTAATGGTATACACTCAGACTGGGTCACTGTCACTAGTGGGGTATTGTATCAGTGGTGTAGCATGGGTTACCAGCACCCGGGGCAAGTAAAGTATTGTGCCCCCCAACCTGTGGCTGCGCCCCTTTTTTGCAGGAAATGCTGTAAATGTCACCTATAGTCCTACATAACACCACAGATAACACAGTGATAACTCTGAGTACAGATATTGTAGTAGATGGGTGTGAGGCCCCATAATTCAGAACACATACAGTGTGACCTGAAGTCTGGGGCCGGATTGTGGCAGTGTGGGCCATATTCTATATCCAATACCCCCACCCCCAACCCTACTGTAAACAGATATTTGGATGGACATTTCATACATCGCTGCAAAATATACAGTAGAATACAGCAGCACATACCTCTTACATTCAGTGACATCTCCTGTAATGTAGATTCTTTCCTCAGCGTCTTCATTTGGAGATAAGACCGCCATGACACCTTCTTTCAGCCGTGTCTTATCTCTGCAGAGTTTCACAGTTTCTACAAAAAAATGTAGATTCCTCATTTTACTATCGTCCTCCCCCTCCTGATGCCTCAACACTGTCATCCAGCTGCTACCCCCAATACTGGTCATGTGTTCAGAATTTCCTTAGTATTGAGCAGGTGATATAATTAGTATCAATGTATCAATGCATCAGGACTCTATATTATTATTATAATGACCCCCTCTCAGGGCTGTCTTTAATATTGATTGGACCCTGGGCAAAAATTTACTTGGGCCCCCTGGATCCCGCTTTCCCACACCTTAGCAGGCAATCACGCCCTCCACCACAACACACACACAAAAAATCCACATATCTGGTAGAGTACAGTGAATGACTGTAAATACTTCCAGTTCTGAGGACTCCAGCGGCTCAGGATCAGTGCTCTGGGCAGCCGGGCTCAGGATGGAAGTGGGCACCGCTCTGCAGGAAGGAGACCAGGGCTCAGCTCACCCTAGTGTTACAGTGCACCCCAGCACCCCACAGTATGCAGTATAGAACCCTATAGTATACAGCAACCCACAGTATGCAGTATAGCACCCTGTAGTATACAGCACCACACGGTATGCAGTATAGCACCCCACACTATACAGTAACCCACAGTATATAGTAGAACATTATAGCTGCCCACAGTATACAGCACCCCACAGTATACAACACCTCACAGTATACAGTAGAGCAGTATAGCATCTCACCGTTTACAGCACCCCAAACTATACACGATACAGCACCCCACACTATACAGCCCCTACACTATACAGTACAGCAGTATAGCACTCCACAATATAAAGTATACAGTATACAGCCCCCCACAGTATACAGCCCCCACCGTATACAGTACAGCACTCCACAATATACAGCACCCACAGTATACAGTATACAGCCCCCACACTATACAGTACAGCAGTATAGCACTCCACAATATACAGCACACACAGTATACAGTATACAGCCCCCAAAACTATACAGTACAGTAGTATAGCACTCCACAATATACAGCCCCCACAATATACAGTATATAGCCCCCACAGTATACAGACCCCCACAGTATACAGTACAGTACTCCACAATATACAGCACCCACAGTATATAGCCCCCCACACTATACAGTACAGCAGTATAGCACTCTACAATATACAGCACCCACAGTATACAGTATACAGCCCCCCACACTATACAGTACAGCAGTATAGCACTCCACAATATACACCCCCCACAGTATACAGCCCCCCACACTATACAGCCCCCCACAGTATACAGCAACCCACAGTATACAGGCCCCTGCAGTATACAGCCCCCCACAGTATACAGGCCCCCCCACACTATACAGCACCCCACTATACAGTAGTTTACAGTATATTAGCATAACAGCCCCTGTCATCTTTTTCTGATGTAATTTTCATAAATAAAGTTCCACAGTTAACGCAAACTTCTCCTGCAACAGCCCTGGTAGAAAGGACCTTGATGACCTCATAGCCATGTGACCAGTAATATTGCTAGGTTACTGGTCACATGGTGATGATGTCATCTAAGGTCCTAGATAATCACACTTCTCACAGTACGCTACCTGGAGTGCCGGCAGGCATGGCATGGCAGCACTCCCTGTGTAGCTGACAGCCTGACACCCGGGGAAGTGGCCAGCAGGGATCAAGAGGCAGCTGCCTTGGGCCCCCAGGAGCAACTGGGCCCGGGGCAGCTGCCCCTTTTGCCCCTTGTTAAAGACGGCCCTGCCCACTCTGTATTATTATTATTATTATTATTATTGCCCAATTTGTATTATTATTATTACCCCCTCTGTACTATTATTATTATAATGGACCTGTGATATTGAATTGCCTCCTCTGTATTATTATTAATAATAATAATAATAATAATAATACAGAGTGGGCCTTTATATATCACAATACTAATACAGAGGGGGCCAATATAATAATAATAATAATAGTACAGAGGGGTCCATAATAATAATATTAATACAGAGTGGGCCTTTTTATATCACAATACTAATACAGAGCAGGCCATTATAATAATAATAATAGTACAGGGGGGGGGGGCATAATAATATTAATACAGAGGGGGCCTTTATATTTATTTATTTATTTTATGCACTTATATAGCGTTACTATATTCCACAGCGCTTTACCAACATTAGCATCACCATTAGCATTTATATCACAATACTAATACAGAGGGGCCATTATAATAATAATAGTACAGAGGGGGCCATAATAATAATATTAATACAGAGGGGTCCATTATAATAATACAGAGGGTCCATTATAATAATACAGAGGGGGCCATAATAATAATAATAATACAAAGGGGGAAATAATATTAATACAGAGGGGGTCATTATAATAATAATAATAATATTATTATTATTAATAATAATAATAATACAGAGGGGGCCATAATAATAATAATAAAGGGGCCTTGTTACTGCTGGAGGCACATCACATCATCTCGCGAGACCCGCTGCAGGGGTTCAGAGTAAGGAAATCGTGATCTCCTGTGCCACTCTACTGCCTCATAGATAGGCTTCAAGCCTGGTGGCTTTAAGCCTATGAGGCAGAACGGAGGGGACGGGAGCCATAGGCTCCCATGGTCCTCATTGAAAATGCCTTCTGCCAGACTCCCCCTGCAATTTGGCGCCTGGCGCAACCGCCCCCACGCCCCCACCCCACGCTATGCTACTGTACCACAGGGGTCAGTATTGGACCCTATTCTCTTCAATATGTTTATTAGTAATTAACACGAAAGAGGACACTATACTGCTACAGATGGGCTCTGGATAGATTAGAGGCTTGGGCAGAAAAGTGGCAGATGAGGTTTAACACTGACAAATGTAAGGTTATGCACATGGGAAGGAATAATGCAAGTCACCCGTACATACTAAATGGTAAAACACTGGGTAGCACTGACATGGAAAAGGACCTGGGAATTTAAGTGAACAGCAAACTTAGCTGTAGAAACCAGTGTCAGGCAGCTGCTGCCAAGGCCAATAAGATAATGGGTTGCATGAAAAGGGGCATAGATGCCCATGATGAGAACATAGTCCTACCACTTTACAAATCACTGGTCAGACCACACATGGAGTATCGTGTACAGTTCTGGGCTCCTGTAAACAAGGCAGACATAGCAGAGCTGGAGAGGGTTGAGAGGAGGGCAACTAAAGTAATAACTGGAATGGGTGGACTACATTACCCAGAAAGATTATCAAAATGAGGGTTATTCACTTAAGAAAATAGATGACTGGGTACGACTGTGACAAGGGGACATCCTCTGCGTCTAGAGGAAAGAAGGTTTGTACACAAACATAGAAGAAGATTATTTACGGTAAAAACAGTGAGACTATGGAACTCTCTGCCTGAGGAGGTGGTGATGGTGAGTTCACTAAAAGAGTTCAAAAGGGGCCTGGATGTATTTCTGGAGTGTAAAAGTATTACAGGTAATAGTAACGAGAGAGGGGTCATTAAACCAGGCAGTTATTCTAGTTGCCTGGAGTGGAGAAGGATTTGTCTGGAAAAAATTAGGAAATAAGGGGAAAAAAAATTCTACCTCAGTTTTTTTTTGTTTTTGTTTTGCCTTGTTTGGATGAACTTGCAGGATAACAGACTGAACTGGATGGATGTCTTTTTCAGCCTTATTAACTATGTTACTATGTTCTGATTGCAGGCGGGAAAGAGTTTTGTTGAGGGGTATTACAGGAAAGGGTTAATTGACTGACTGTTTTCTAGTAGAGTCAGACCAAAACTAGTAAGGCACTGAATTAGTTCAAAGCACATTTCTTTGTAAGTAGCGGAAACAATGACGGGTGAGCAGCGATTGCACCACCCACTGTCAATGAACCCCTCAAATGCTGCGTTCATCTGCATCGGATAAAAAAATGGACCCTTTCAGGGGTAAAAAAATACTTCATCTGTATGAGCGTGAAGACGCCGCTGCGACCATCTTGATTGAAAATCTGTCATGGTGAGTGATGACATCATCACGCTGGCCGGTGTGGTGACATAATACTTCACCACGCACCAGATTTCCAAGAAATGGACAAGAATAGGACATGACTTCTAATTTTTGCGGGCCCACGGAACGGAGCAACGGATACGACAGCACATGGAATGCTTTCCGCATTTTTTCCAGCCCCATTGAAGAGAATGGGTCCACACCTGAGCTGCAAAAAATGCGGCTCGGATGTGGGACCAAACCACGGTCGTGTAAAAGAGCCCGAAAACTAAGAGCTCACATTAATGCCACTCACAATGCCAGCAATCAGTTATATATATGATTTTACTATATATATATATATATATATGTGTGACCTTCCTAATGACGTTACTCTTACCACTCAACAGAGCAGTGTGTTGTGTCCAAGGGCAATCAAACTATACAGCTCCTAACGTAATGTGTGTGTCAGCCATGCTAGCCCAGCTGGTGGAGAAGCAAGAATGGGACATGTAGGCTTTCAAAATTACGATCTTTAGCGCCTCATGGAGATAAACAGTGTCTGGCAGCCACATATCCATCTTCAGTAAACCTGCATGATGCTGGGCATTGATAATATGGACACCTGACCCCCCCCCCCCCCTCCCCTTCCTCAGTAAAAACACTCATTGCTTGAATGGCCCCAACAACCCCCTCCCACCATGCAGCACGTCTGCACCCATTATAGAGAATGAAATACAATGATTTTGTATAAATTTTAGCATTTAGCATCATTATAGAGAATTAAATACAATGATTTAGCATCATTTAGCATTTAGCATCAATTTTAAATGTAACAACTTTAAGGAGAAAAGAATGCACAGCTAATATTCAAAGGTTTCCCGTCTGGAACATTTATTATGCATGAATAGGATATGCCATATATGTCTGACAGGTGTGGGTCCAGGTCCTATCTCTGAGGGATCCTTCACATCTCAAGAACGGTGGCCATAAAGTGATAGAAGAGCAAGGATCATATGTGCAGCCACCCCTGCATTCATTGCTATTTCTGAAAATAGCTGAGCTCTTGGTCCCACAGCAGTAAATGAAGAGGACACAGTGCATGCGCAGAATTCCATTAAGATACATTAGTAATGGTGCCTTACAGGGCCGGGGCAAGGTATTTTTGGTTCCCAGGCATATTGCGTCCCAGCCCCCTCCCCACACCTGAATCAATTCATATTGACACAAACTTTCCAATAGAGATTATAACACATTTTATGAGAAACAGTCACGGGTATACCAAATGTAATTCAAGTGACTTACAGGTGACATCTCCACAGATTTTTGAGTTCTTCACTTTTCTTTTCTTCTCCATTTGGTCCATACCATTATGCGCAGACATCAGTTAAGAGCTAAAAATGTTGTGTCCCCCTCCACAGATCCCTGCTGACCTCATATCAAACTACAAATATCATGCTCCCGACAGGTCCCTGCAGACCTCATATCAGACAACAAAATTCATGCCCCCCCCTCAGATCCCTGCAGAATCCAGTGTTCACATGACCCCCTCTCCCTCAGACCCTTGCAGACCTCTGCAGCTCCGGACACCTCCTCCACTCTGTAGATCATATCTTCTTTCCGCTCCACACTTTGACCTGACATCTGCTCAGAGTCAGATCAGAGGGCACCTCTATGGCTGACCTGACTCTGTTACGAAGACAGGACACAGCAAGGCTGCTGGAAAAAGAGCAGAGAGAGGTGAGTTCCTGTGTTCTAATGAGTGCTTCCACAATGGAAGCGCTTATTAGAACGATTAGAATGTTTAAAATACAGCATCAGAACCAAGCTCATTACATAAATACAGCACCAGAACCAATCTATTTACATAATACAACACCAGAACCAAGCTCATTACATAAATACAGCACCAGAACCAATCTATTTACATAACACAACACCAGAACCAAGTTCATTACATAAATACAGCACCCAAACCAAGCCCGTTACATAATTATAGCACTAGAACCAAGCTCATTACATAAATACAGCACCAGAAGCAATCTATTTACATAATACAACACCAAAACTAAGCTCATTACATAAATACAGCACCAGAAGCAATCTATTTACATAATACAACACCAAAACTAAGCTCATTACATAAATACAGCACCAGAAGCAATCTATTTGCATAATACAACACCAAAACTAAGCTCATTACATAAATACAGCACCAGAAGCAATCTATTTGCATAATACAACACCAGAACTAAGCTCATTATATAAATACAGCACCAGAAGCAATCTATTTGCATAATACAACACCAGAACTAAGCTCATTACATAAATACAACACCAGAAGCAATCTATTTACATAATACAACACCAAAACTAAGCTCATTACATAAATACAGCACCAGAAGCAATCTATTTACATAATACAACACCAAAACTAAGCTCATTACATAAATACAGCACCAGAAGCAATCTATTTGCATAATACAACACCAGAACTAAGCTCATTACATAAATACAGCACCAGAAGCAATCTATTTGCATAATACAACACCAGAACTAAGCTCATTACATAAATACAACACCAGAAGCAATCTATTTACATAATACAACACCAAAACTAAGCTCATTACATAAATACAGCACCAGAAGCAATCTATTTGCATAATACAACACCAGAACCAAGCTCATTACATAAATACAGCACCCAAACCAAGCCCGTTACATAATTATAGCACTAGAACTAAGCTAATTAAATATAGCACCAGAACCAAGCCCGCCTAAATACACCACCAAAACCAAGCTGAGTACATAAATACATCATCAAAGCCAAGCTCATTACATAAACACAGTGCCAGAATTAGGCTCATAACATACATACAACACCAGAACCAAGCTCATTATAGAAATACAGCACCAGAACCAAGCTCATTACATAAATATAGCATAAGAACCAAATTCATTATATACATACAATACCAGAACCAAGCCAATTATATACATACAGCACCAGAACGAAGCTCATTACATAAATACAGCACCAGAACCAAGCTCATTACATAAATACAGCACTAGCATCAAGCATATTACATAAAATTCAGCACCAGAACCAAGTCCATTTTATAAATACAGCACAAAAAAACAAGCTCATAACGTTTTTACAGCACCAAAATCAAGCTCATTACATAAATATAGCACCAGAACCAGACTCATTACTTACATACAGCACCAGAAACAAGCCAATCAGATACAGAGCAAGAACCAAGCATTGTACATAAATACAGCACCGGAATAAAGTATGATAGATAAATACAGCACTAATACCAAGCCCATTACATAAGTGCAGCCCTTGAACCAAGGACAGTACACAAATATAGCACAATAATGGAGCACAGTACATTATAAAACAGTTCCCAACATGTCCTGAACTAGTGTAAAGGTATGCTGGGAGTTGTTGTTCTACAAAAAAGAATGCTACCTACTCATGATCACATTATCGACCAGCACTAATCAGACTCATTAACGGGCATAATAATCAGAGAGACAGAGTTTTTGTCTTTCTTTTTCTTTCTTTTCTATTCAGGACATCATAGTTGGCATCTCCAGCCACGATTCACTTCTTCAGAGTTTTCTACCCAGATGTTCAGCTTCTCGCTTGGGCAACTTATCCAATGCACCCACTTATCCAATGCACCCTATTTACTAACACAAACATGTCTTAGGTCTTAGTGCCCTTGATATTATAGCAGCAGCATATACTATGCCCCTGAATACAATCATGTCACATATGTCTGGGAGTGCCCCTATAGATACCACATATTGTGTGCCCAATACTGTGCGGTGTGATGACGTCATTGCACCGCTTACATCAGAACAAAGCGCAGAGTGGCAGGACAGGTAACCAATAGTTCCCTTGTCCTGCCATAGCATATCTGCATCCTATGGAAACCAGGTAAATCATTCCTATGACCAGGTCCAGGAAAAGAAACCATCTGTTGCCCCCTTCAGGGCAAAGGGGTGATGTGCCATGTGTGGTCAAACAAGTAGCACACCTCTATGGCCGTTCATGTCCCAGAGGCAGGTACAGCTAATGAAACCTGCATCCCACAGACAACATGCTGAAAATAACTAAGGCCGTGAACAAGGTCCCGTGCTAGGACCGAAACGTTGGCCAGTTTGCACTCATTACTCCTGGATGTTGAAAATAATGCATTGAAAATTGAAAAATGAAATGAAAATATAATATTCAAAATCATAAATACGAGTGCCGTGGTCTACCTCCATTATACAGCTAATGAAACCTATCCCACATATACTTTCCTTTATTCACTGCACCACGTCAAGCACTTTCAGTGATGCAGGAGAGATATATTTTTGCTTTAAACTCTCTTTTTAAATAAAAGCATCAAAAGTTATGTTGCAAAGTAGTTCCTCCACACAGTTGAATATATTATATACCAGCGGAAGCATTTGTACAAGCTAATAAGTCTGCACAAAGTCAACAGAGAAAGTAAATATGTGCCTGGAGCTAGCCAAGCTGAGAGATTTGAACAAGAGCCAGCCTCTGAGGAGGAGAGAAGAGCAGATATTACAGAAAGTTGAGGGCCATTGCATGGACAGCAAGCCAGTGAGGATAGCGCATGTTTACGGCTCTACACTTGCACTGCATATATATTGGGGTATTTTGCTTCAGGTACTTCTTGACAATACTGAAACGGACTAGCCATCTGTTAAAAGGACTACACCCTTTAGCAGGGCATTTTAGTGCCACATTTGAGAACAGAGCGAAACAGAATTATTAGAGAGAGAGAGAAATTACAACCTTGGGCCGAATTAAGATGATTGCATAGCTTATTTGGAAAGGGACTCAGAGGAAACTCATATAGTGTCTTTTCCCTATATGCAACCTGGAATATGCAATATGATACCGGCATCTGACGTGAATGCCAGTCGTTTGGTGAAAGCTTTTCACAGGTCTCACCCGGATAAGGTAGATCCTGGATGCCCAGAGGTCACCCGTAGAAGGGGGGGTACTGTTACAGACGTCCTGAGACATACGGCAGTCCTGGCAACAGTGAGTGGCAGGAGATCTGTGAGACTGGCAACACATGGTTGATCTGACAGGTTTTACTTGTGGCTCAATAGGTGTATGTGTTGTTTCTGGCAATGGCCATACCCCTTGCCTCCAGGTGTTGCTTATGTGGTCATTTAACCTACCTTATTTATAGTTGCTTCTCCCACTATGCTGCGCGGTTTATAGCTCCTGTGCCTGTGGATTGTTGGTGTTTGGATGTCGGCTGAGTTCCTCTTTGAAGTTAAGTCTTTCCTTTCCCTTTTGTATTTTGTTTGGGTTCTGTGTGTTGCTTTTCCCTATTGTTTATATTAGGCCTAAAGTAGACTCCTGTTCGTCCTTTCTTTTGGAGGAACAGATAGTCTCGTCCCTGCCATTAGTACCAGGGTCCTATAGGGCAAGCTAGGACTCTAGGTATTCCTGCGTATGAACTCACCTACCTTTGGCGTCTGTTCATACTGGTGGTCAGTCAGGATTTTGGTTAGGGTTTTCACGAGGAGGTGTCCATCTTCCTTCCCTAGTTCTCATGCCTGATTCCCTGTTTCCCCCTTCCCTTCTATGTTCGGTGCTGTGTTTCCCTCCCACACCAAAGCTTGATATTAAAAACCGCCCAAACCATCATTTTTTGTTTGTTTGTGTGCATCCATGGATCCTATTGCTGCACTGGCAGGTCAGCTGCAAGGGCTGTCTTTGGAGGTAGCTGACATCCGCATGACCGTATTGCAGATGCAGAGATCACAGGCTGTTGGTGCTGGTGGTACTGGTGGAGACCAGACCTATCTGGAGCCGAAAGTTGCCCTCCGAGACATATTCTCTGGGGGACGTGATAATTTCATTTTGTTTAAGGGAGGTGTGCAAACTGTATTTTAGGCTACATCCACACTTATCTGGGGATGAGAAACAGCGAGTCGGTGTGGTTATTTCCATGCTTAAGGGGGATGCGCAGTCATGGACTTTTCCTCTGCAAACCGGATTGCAGTCTCTCTGGTCGGTAGATGAATTTTACGAAGCTTTGGGTCTTATCTATGATGATCCGAATCGGACCTCCCTAGCCGAATCCAAGCTGCGCAGCTTTCGTCAGGGTGATTGTTCCACTGAGATTTATTGCTCTGAGTTTAGGAGGTGGGCTACGGATATGGAGTGGAACGATCCTGCCCTCCGTAGGGTTATCAGAGAAGCTGAAGGAGGCTTTAGCCTTTAATGAAACCCCAGTGTCTCTGGAGGCTGCTATGTCTCTGGCTATATGCATTGATAGACGCCTGAGAGATCTAGGGGACTCTGCTCTCAGGACATACTATCACATGATGTATCGTCCTCCTCTGACACTTTGGGTGAAGCTACTCCTGGGTTTATGTCTGGGGACAAACCCAGGCAATTAGGGGGAGCTAATCCTAGATCCGCTTTTAAGCATACTGGTAATAGGAAGGGAGTGTGTTTTTTCTGCGGACAGAAGGGAGATTTTATAAGAGTATTTCCATACATTCAACGGCAAAAAGAAAAAAGAGGGACATTTAATTCCCATCTGACTCTTGGAGGGGTGAGAGGAGAGTCTGAAAATGTGCATTGGTCTTTGACTGGTAGTACTCGATTTCTACTGACTGCTGAGATGGCGCTAGAGTCAAAAACTGTGGGGATTGAGGTGTTTATCAACAGCGGGGCCGGGGTTACCTTGATTGATGCTCAGTTCATCCATATGCATGGGTTATCACCGAGTGCATTAGAAAAAAAACATTTCCATTTTTGATTCTGCACCTCTAACTCAGAAGTGTTTATCTCAAGTGGTGCATGATATCAGATTAAGAGTGGGTGACTTTCATCAAGAATTTATCTTGTATTTTGTGTTGGAGAGTCTCCCTGCTCCGGTGGTTCTGGGATTACCGTGATTAAGCAAGCACAATCCAACAATCGATTGGCAATCTAGACAGATTATGGATTGGGGTGATTTTTGCATTGACAATTGTCTGAATACATATTTTTCTGTTTTAACTACTAAGACATTACCCTCTTTTAAATCTGATTTTGCTGATGTATTTTCTGAGAGTGGATGCCAGGATTTACTGCCGCATTGGGAATATGATTGTCCTAGCAACCTTATTCCAGGAGCTAAATTGCCAAAATCAAGATCGTAAAACCTTTCTGGACCTGAAAGACTGGCCATGAGAGAGTATATCGCCGAGAGTTTGGCTAATGGACACATAAGACCTTCCAAGTCTCCAGTGGCAGCAGGGTTCTTTTTTGTAAAAAAAAAGGCCGGAGGTCTTCGGCCATGTCTGGATTTCTGTGAACTCAATTGGACTACTGTCCGTGTTCCTTACCCTCTTCCTTTGATTCCCGAATTTGTTTAATCAGATTGTTGGTGCCAAGGTGTTTTCCAAGTTGAACTTAAGGGGGGCATGTAATCTGGGTAGTATCAAGGAAGGGGATGAATGGAAGATGGCTTTTAATACTCCTAAGGGGCACTTTGAGAACCTGGTCATGCCTTTTGGGTTCACCAATGCTCCTGCGGTTTTCCAGCATTTTGTGAATGACATTTTTCATCACCTTGTGGTGAGGTTTGTAGTCCTGTATTTGGATGGCATTCTAATTTATTCCCCAGACGTGGAGATACATCAGGATCACGTTAGACAGGTGTTACAGATGTGTTTTTGCTGTAAACGAGGTGCAGTTTTTGGGCTACCTGCTGTCACCTTAGGGTTTTCGAATGGATCCAGAGAAAGTCCATGGTGTATTGGACTGGGATCGACCCGAAAATCTGAAGTCTCTTATGTGGTTTTTGGGGTTCACCAACTATTACTGAAAATTTATTCAGAACTATTCAACAATAGTAAAACCCTTAACATATATGACTAAGAAAGGGACAGATGTTTCACTGTGGTCTGATTCGGCGTTGCAAGCCTTTTTTGCGATTAAGGAATGCTTCTCTTCTGCCCCTATATTGGTGCATCCGGATGTATAGCAACCTTTTATTGTGGAAGTGATCGCGTCTGAGCAGTTTTATCGCAGGGCCCATCACCTGGTAAATGGCGTCCATGTGCTTTTTTTCTCTAAAAACCTCTCTTCCGCAGAGAGAAATTATGATGTAGGTAACAGAGAGTTACTGGCCATTAAGTTGGCCTTTGAGGAATGACGTCATTGGTTGGAAGTAGCAATTCATCTGATCACGATGTTCACTGATCACAAAAACCTGGCTTACCTGGAGTCGGCTAAATGACTGAACCCGAGGCAGGCCAGATGATCTTTGTTTTTCACCAGATTCAATTTCACTGTCACCTATCGTCCTGGGTTTAAGAACATCAAGGCAGATGCCTTGTCACATAGTTTTCCTGGAGGTGGAGATATTGAAAATCCGATTCCTATACTGCCGGAAGGGGTGGTGATATCTGCTCTTTACCCTGACTTAGAGGTGAAGGTGTTAGAGGCCCAGGGAGACGCACCGGATTCTTGTCCCTCTGGGAAACTGTTTGTGCCATCGGAATTGCGTCACAAGGTGTTTGAGAAACATTGCTGTACGGTTCTTATGGGACACCCTGGGAGCAGATCCACTGCCGACCTCATCTCTCGTAGATTCTTGTGGCCAGGGTTGTGTAAGTGTGTTGAGGACTATGTGTCAGTAGACATGGCCTTGCGGTTCGCCCGGCGGTTGTTTTATGGCAAACGTTGCTCATTAGCGGTTTGCCAAACAGGCGAACATATGGCGATGTCCGCTGGCACCATATTCTTTTACATTGTGAAGAAATTTGACCCATGATACATCCATCAGGTGGTACAGGACAGCCAATTGAGACATTTCAGCACATGGACATACTGTACCTCCTACCTTATAAATAAACCTGATCTGGCCGCCATTTTACATTCAGTCTTTTGCCAGTGTAGGGAGAGGCTCTTGTGTGGAGCATTGACAGACTATTAGGGACACCAAACACTAGCTAATAGGGCCATAAAAGTCTTTTTTAAGGACTAGTATTGGTGTGCTATTGATAGGTGTGACTTACTGAGGGGTGTAATATTCTTATAATATACTTTCTAACAGTATCTTATAGTACATTTGTATTGTGGAGCAGTTGTGTGCGGTTCTGCTGCAATACTTTAGCTACACAGAGGGCCAAATGCTATTGGAACAAATAATTTCTACTGGTGTGATATACCAGTTGCCCCCCCAAAAAAACTGATTGAAGCAGGGGTGTTATATACCAATAATAGTGAAACAGAGTATGGTGGCTCTCTGTCGCCTATAGCTATGGATGGGTGCTACTAAGCCTAATGACTCACCCAGTCACAAATGAAGTTAATTATAATATGTAGAAAGGCTGAGCACTCTCCCAATGGACCACACGGAAACTATTCAAAGATTATCAAATTTGTTATACCAATATATAGATCTAAAATTCAATAAAACTAAATATAATAAAAATACTTTATAAAAATACACTATAAAAAATGGTAAAAAGTTATACAGATACAGAGCATAATTAATTAAATGGCGTTGGCTTTATAAGAGTATATTATATCTGACTTTGATAAAGTATATCCTGGTTATGCAGAAAGATCGATGATTTGCAGGTAATTCGATGTATATATACTCAACAGTCAGAAGATGAGTAATCAGCTGTATAATAATAATATTTTCGAATTAATATTCGGATAAATGTCCAGACTGATAATATTTTCGAGTAAATATTCGGGTAAATGTCCAAACTGAAATTAAATGCGTGCTTGCGATAATTTAAATACGTACTTGCGATGATTTAGGTTAAGTCAATATCCCCTGTGTGGCAATTTAAAAGAAACACTTACTCTTGCAGACAGCCGTCTGATGATAGCACACGGTGGCGTCCCACGTGGCCAATGGAGTCGCATTCGGCAGTGTCTATTATTAGCAGTATAGCAGGAGCAGTGTAAGCGATATAGTCCTCCGTATAGAGATTCTTTGTTAAAGCAATTCTGAATGTAGCTCTACTACATGGGACTGGAAGTTCGCTTTATGCCACAAGTTCCTCAGGGTAAAAAAGGTCGATTCAAATTCAGATTGTTGAAGTCAAGACGTCCATCAGCTGATGTGCGGGTCTTTTGAAACCAGACGCGTTTCGGGGTCTTTTCCTAGCCCCTTCCTCAGTGGTAGCCCGCAAAGGGAAATACACCCTTTTTATACCCAAAATCCTCCATAACACAGCAAAATAGGAAAGCTGGAGTGGATCCGGCGATTTATGTCAGCCCGTCGCATATAAAATCCGGTGTGGAGTAAAGGGTGAATAAATATATTGATTAAATCAGTAAAAGCCAGTTTTCCAAATGTGACTCTTATAGAGAACTTAAATACCATCTCATAGAGTTATACATATACATACATAACAATCTGTAAACCAACTGTACAATTTTCCGAAAAACGCATATGCGGTTTTTCAAACTTCTATGCGTTTTTCATGCGTTTTTTGTGCGTTTCTTCAAAATTTTGCATCTCCAGCTTGTGGATGTATATGAGGTACCAGTTTTCGAAGAAAACATTCCCCCAAAATTGTTTAACAATAATTTATATATCCATATGTGGGTATTGGTCACTGTCTGTGACCCAGCAATAAGATTTTCTAAAAAACGCAATTGCGTTTTCTGTAACCAGTGCGGTTTTCATGCGTTTTTACATGCGTTTTTTATAAATTTTTTCTAGATTTTTCTCTATATTCATTCCACATATAGATATATATTGCACATGATAATGACAGACATTTTTAATAGTTATAACGTATAGTAAAACATATGTCATATAAAATAAATATTAACATTAAAACTATCTATATATCAGAGTTAAATAAAATGTAATAAAACCATTGAGTATAAGCTCATGCAATATGTCAAAGGTGATTTCTGCATCACTAATATATCATGGTGTCTGTATAACGATGGGAATTTGACAGAACCCGTTGCGAATATATAATAAATAGTTAAAAAATTTAAAAGGATGAGTCTTCTATTTCCATATTATTCCTTCACTTATTTACTTTTATATTCCAATGTTCAGCCATTTCGATGGTTATTCGTAAATAGATGTTTATTCAATAGGTCCTCTGGATATCTATTCGATAGTTTTTCATAGTTTATTCGGGAGATATTTCTGACAAAGTCAAATTCGTTCGGAATTTCAGGAAAATTCTACTGCTTTGTAGTAACTAGAGTTGAGCGGACACCTGGATATTTGGGTTCAACTGGTTCGGCCGAACTTCACAAAAAAGGTTGAATTCAGGACCCGAACTTGACTTGAAGTCAATGGGGATTGAAACGTTTGAGCACTAAAATGGCTGTAAAAAAGTCATGGAAAGGGCTAGAGGGCTGTAAATGGCAGCAAAATGTGATTAAAAGCATGGCAATTGCTCTGCAAACCAATGTGGATAGGGAAATGACTTAAAATACGTAAAAATAAAAAATAATCTTGTTCTAGGAGGATGAGGTCCATATGGAGTAGGAGGTTGAGGAGGATGAGAAGGTAGCCTACACTACTTTTTTGTTTTATTTTTTATTTTATTTTTGCTTAAATTAGGGTACACCCCAAAACATTGGGAAATATAACCTGTTATAACCCCCTCCAGCCGTGCTAAACAAACGTTCAGACAATACACTGGCTGCAGAGCAGGCCAGCACCTCCAAGGTGTAAAAAACAAGCTCAGGCCACCTTATTAACTCTAGATAACTTCTGCCTGATTGCACGTCCCTGTGACATCCACGATCCAATTGGATATCTTCTCTATCAATTTTCGATGTTCTTTTCTGCGCGGCGCAGACTGCGCCTACAATGTTGATCACGGTTAGCGGCGAATCAGGGTTCCACACTGAAGAGGGAGCGTGAGAAAGGGAGACCACATCCAAGGGAGGTCAATGGCTGCAATGTGATCGAGCGGAAATGTGGGATAAGTTATTAAAGCAGAAGGATCGAATGAAAGGGCCAATTAAAAACGAATATTAGAAATTTTTTATGGGATTCTGTCACCTCGTTTTAGCCTATAGAGCTCGCGCATGCGCAGTGTCGGCATAGTGTTCCTTCCCTGTGCTGGCATCAGCCTCAGGGAAGTAGCTCGCGCATCGTGAGATTACGGCAATCTAAGGGTCCATTCACACGTCCTGTTTTTTTTCATCCTGAAAAACGGTCCGTTTTTTGCGGATCCGTTGTTCCTGAAAATGTTTCCGTATGTCATCCGTATGTCATCCGTTTTTTGCGGATCCGCAAAAAACGGAAACATGTATACATTTCAATAATCAAATAAAGTTGTTTGGATTTCTTTGAAAAAAAATTGAAAAAAAAAATAAAATAAATTGTTATGTGTTTCCAGGAACGGAATCCGCAAAAAACGGATGACATACGGAATGACATCCGAATGTCATCCGTTTTTTGCGGATCCATTGACTTTGTACTGTACCAGGATCCGATTTTTCAGGACAAGAATAGGACATGTTTTATATTTAAACGGACATGCGGAACGGAACAACGGAAACGGACAGCACACATTGTGCTGTCCGATTTTTTCCAGGACCCATTGAAAATGAATGGGTCCAGATCTGGTCCTGATCTGTTCCTGAAAAAACGGAACAGATCAGGGAAGAAAAAACGGACGTGTGAATGGACCCTAACTTTGTGAGCAAGGAGAAGATTTGGAGGATGCAGGCGGTGCTGGGCTCCTTCACAGGGGGTGTGGCTGGGCTCCAAGAAGGTTAGTACAGTCCCTTGGGCTCCTTACAAGGCTCATTTACATATCTATAAAATCATTTTTTAAGCACAATAAAAGCACACAGCGCTACGGGACAGGTATATTGCGGACATGCTAGCGGCGATCTAGCCGTGCATGTCCGCAGCTCTATAGGCTAAAACGAGGTGACAGAATCCCTTTAAGTCCATGTCACCTATGTAGAGCAGGGTTTTTTCATCGCCAGAAATGGGTTAATGTCACCCACCAATGAAACAGATGATTTTAAAAAATTTCGGTCTCTGTCACCGTTTATTCACGGTAAAAATGGTTAAATGTCATCCAAGAATGTAACAGAAAAATAAATGAAATTTGGTATATCACAGTCAAAAATTGGTGAATTTCAACTGAAAATGTAACAGACAAATTAGTGAAATTTGTTTACCTGTCTACTAGATAGAGCAGGGGTATATCACAGCCAAAAATTGGTGAATTTCACCCGAAAATCTAACAGACAAATTAGTGAAATGACATAAAATAAAATACGTACAAAAAAAAAAAAAAATCGTGATGTATGAGGTGGAGGTCCATATGGAGTAGGAGGTTGAGGAGGCGGTGGACGTAGCAGTGTAGGTGGAAGCGGCGGTGGAAGAGGACGAGGTAGCCAACACTGGTTTTTGGTTTTAATTTTTAATTTTTATTTTCAAACTAGGGTACACCCCAAAAGAGTGGGAAATATCAAAAATATAACAATGAGCAATTGCGCTGTAGTATAACAATGGCTGGGTAAGGCCGGTATACTTGTCTATTCTGCACAAGGTACGGAAAAGTCCTGTGGGATCCATGCCTGGTTCATTTTAATGAACGTGAGCTTGTCCACATTGGCTGTGGACAGACGGCTGCGATTGTCTGTGATAACGCCCCCTACCGTGCTAAACACACGTTCAGATAATACACTAGTTGCAGGGCAGGCCAGCACCTTCAAGGCGTAAAGGGCAAGCTCAGGCCATGTGCCCAATTTGGAGAACCAGAAGTTGAAGGGGGCAGACCCATCATTCAGTACTCGTAGGCGTGTGCACACATGCTCCACCATGTTGCTGAAATGCTGCCTTCTGCTAAGACGTTCCATATCAACTGGTGGTGCTGGTTGTTGTAGTGTGCTGACAAAGCTTTTCTACTTTTCGGCCATGCTAACCCTGCCTTCTGAGGTGCTGGTGGTGCCCTAGCTGTGTTAGCGACCTCTTCCTCCTCCTCTGCCTTCGCCTTGTTCTTCCACTGTGCCCCCGCTGTCAGGTGGAAATCCCACCAGCAGCATGTCTACTAGCGTGCGCTTGTACTCTCGCATCTTACGATCACACTCCAGTGACGGAATTAAGGACCGCATGTTGTCCTTGTAACGGGGATCCAGCAGCGTGGCCACCCAGTAATCAGCAAAAGTAAGAATGTGGGCAACTCGCCGGTCGTTGCGGAGACACTGCAGCATGTAATCGCTGATGTGTGCCAGGCTGCCCTGAGGCAACGACAAGCTGTCCTCTGTGGAAGGTGTATCGTCTGTGTCCTCTGTATCCCCCAAGCCACGCACCAGTGATGGCCATGAGCTGGTTTGGGTGCCACCCTGCTGTGAACACGGTTCCTCCTCCTCCATCTCCTCTTCCTCCACCTCATCATCCTCCAGAACTGTGCCCTGGCTGGACAATTGTGTACCTGGCTTTTGTGGGTGCAGAAACCCACCCTCGGAGCCACTTGTGAATGACTGGCCGGAAACCCTATGAATTGATCCCTCTTCCTCCTCCTCCTCCTCCTGTGCCACATACTCTTTCATTATCGCCAGAAGCATTTTTTCAAGGAGGCATAGAAGTGGGATAGTAACGCTGAGAACGGCGTTATCGGCACTGGCCATGTTGGTGGAGTACTCGAAACAGCGCAACAAGGAACACATGTCTCGCATGGAGGCCCAGTCATTGGTGGTGAAGTGGTGCTATTCCACAGAGCGACTCACCCGTGCATGCTGCAGCTGAAACTCCACTATCGCCTGCTGCTGCTCGTACAGTCTTGCCAGCATGTGCAAGGTGGCCTTCCACCTTGTGGGCACATCGCATATGAGGCGGTGAGCGGGAAGGCCGAAGTTACGCTGCAGCGCTGACAGGCGAGCAGCAGCAGGGTGAGAACGCTGAAAGCGCACACAGGGCCCGCACTTTCTGCAGCAGCTCTGACATTTGGGGGTAATTTTTTACGAACCTCTGCACCACCAAATTCAGCACATGCGCCAGGCAAGGGATGTGAGTCAAACCGGCTAGTCCCAGAGCTGCTACGAGATTTCGCCCATTATTACGCTGACTGGATGAGGAGGCGGTAGAGGATGATGAAGCGGAGTAGGAGAAGGAAGCAACAGGAGGCAAACTGAAGTGCCCTGCAATCCTCGGTGGTGGAAGGACATGCGCCAAACTGCTATCCACCTCAGGCCCAGCCACCACTGCATTTACACAGTGTGCTGTTAGGGAGATATCACATCCCTGGCCATGCTTACTGGTCCATGTATCTGAAGTTAGGTGGACCTTGCCACAGAGGCATTGCGCCGTGCACACCTGATTTTGTCCTGCACTTGGTTGTGCAGGGAAGGGATGGCTCCCCTGGAAGGCTTTTAAAACTCTCTGTCTCCACCAGATGGAATGACAGCATTTCAAAAGCCAGTAATTTTGAAATGCTGGCATTCAGCGCCAGGGATCGCGGGTGGGTAGGGGGGTACTTCCTCTTCTGCTCCAGTGTTTGAGAGATGGAGAGCTGAACGCTTCCGTGGGACATTGTGGAGATGCTTGGTGACCCAGGTGGTGGTGTTGCTGGGAGATCCTCTGTTTGCAGGGTGGCAGGTGCCACTGTCACTCCAGAGGTAGATAAAGAGGCCAAGACTGCAGCAGATGAGGAAGCAGGAGGAGCCAGAGACCTTTCTTTGTTTTTGAGGTGTCTACTCCACTGCAGCTCGTGTTTTGCACTTATATGCCTGGTCATGCAGGTTGTGCTCAGGTTGAGAACGTTTACAGCGTGCAAACCACTCGTGTCTTGTCGTCAGCACATTGTCTGAAGAACTGCCATGCCAGGGACCTCCTTGGAGCTGGCTTTGGTGTGCTCGGTCCCTTGCTGCGTTGGGCAGTAGCAGGCGTACTGTCTAGGGAATGGCCGCTCCGCTTTTGCACCCGGCTTCCTCTTCTGCTGTGTTGGTGCCTCTGTGCGACCACCGCCTCTTTCTCCGAACTACACAGGTCACTCGCATGACCTTGATTCCATGTGGGGTAGAGGACCTAAACGTCCTCCACATCATCTTTCACCCAGTCTTCACCCCTGCCCTTCTTGTACACTCAGTACAAAACAAGAGACAGAGGGTGGTCAGAAGGCAAGCCAAGGTCGGAAGCACAGAGGAATCAGTACTCAAATGCAGAAACGGGGAACAAGGAACGTAGCTAGTGAGCCAAACATTGACAAACTATCACTGGCTATGGTGTATGGCCATGAAGGGATTTAAATAGAGCACTGAGTCCCTGGGTCACAACTTGATAGATCTATGACTCAGTTCTCCATTAGTCAGACACACTAGTACACAGTATTAGAGCATCTAAGCTAATCAGCGAACTGCTAATTTCCTCCAGCACATGCCCATGCAAGGAGAAACAGAACATTGCATCCTGTTACTAAGATGCGGTTGCATCACAAGGGGGCATGACTCAGCAGTGTGTCTCTCTTGGTGCTCCCGTACCGAGGCTGAAGCCCGGACAGGTAAGTTTATTACATGAGGTATTTTTGGTGCATTTATTTCAATAAAACTGCCAGCTCCAGATGTTTGCTGACAGTCCATAGGAAGTATGACACGCTTCTTTTTGCTATTGCCATTATTGGTACGTGACATTTTTTGGGTCTCTGGCATTTTTTTTATACTCAGCATTTTGAAGCTTTTGTAATTTTATTCTGACATTTTGACATCTTCCCTATAGGGAATAAAAAAAAAAATAAAAAAAATGGTGTTTACACATTTGTTTGCAAAAAAAAAACACTGCAAAAAACATAATAAAAATTACATGGATAAATTGCAACTGATTTCTATGCCATTTTTCAGTGAACACCAGACCAAGTTTATAGTGGTACTTAGAGTGTCTTCACATCACGTTTTATACCCCATTTGACGTACACGTTAAAAAAATAAAATAAAAAACGATACAAATGCACACGTTCTTGTATCCTGCACAGTCCGTATACTTTTTTTTACAATGGAACTCTGTCGTGAACGGATGCCACTGTATGGGATCAGTCTGAGGCATCCGTTTAACATGATTTTTTTTTGTATACGTTAAAAGGATGGGGAAAACGTGATGTGAACTCAGCCATACAGTCACCCAGCAGATGTCAGGTCTATAGAGCTATGTGAACTGAAAAATAAAAAAGTTATGGATCCTGGAAGACAAGGAGTAATAAACAAAAATGGAAAATGTCCTGCTTTAGGGAAGGGTTTAGAGTTGAGCGAACACCTGGATGTTCGGGTTCGAGAAGTTCGGCCGAACTTCCCGGAAATGTTCAGGTTCGGGATCCGAACTCGACCCGAACTTCGCCCCGAACGCACCACTGGAACAGGCCACTGATAGATATTTAGGCCCCGGCACCCAGACAAAGGAGAGAGGTCCTATAGCAGAGATTCAGGCTTCATGTCATAGCAGAGAATCAGGCATCACGTCACCCACCACTGGAACAGGCCACTGTCAGATATTTTTAGGCCCCGGCACACAGACAGAGGAGAGAGGTCCCACAGCAGAGATTCAGGGTTCATGTCATAGCAGAGAATCAGGCTTCATGTCATAGCAGAGAATCAGGCTTCATGTCATAGCAGAGAATCAGGCTTCATGTCATAGCAGAGAATCAGGCTTCACGTCACCCACCACTGGAACAGGCCATTGTCAGATATTTAGGCCCCAGCACCCAGACAGAGGAGAGAGGTCCCATAGCAGAGAATCAGGCTTCATGTCATAGCAGAGACTCAGGCTTCAAGTCATATCAGAGAATCAGGCTTCATGTCATAGCAGAGAATCAGGCTTCACGTCACCAACTACTGGAACAGGCCATTGTCAGATATTGAGGCCCCTGCACCCAGACAGAGGAGAGAGGTCCCATTGCGGAGAATCAGGCTTCATGGCATAGCAGAGAATCAGGCTTCACGTCACCCACCACTGGAACAGGCTATTGTCAGATATTTAGGCCTCGGCACCCAGACAGAGGAGAGAGGTCCTATTGCAGAGAATCAGGCTTCATGGCATAGCAGAGAATCAGGCTTCATGTCATAGCAGAGAATCAGGCTTCACGTCACCCACCACTGGAACAGGCCATTGTCAGATATTTAGGCCCTGGCACCCAGACAGAGGAGAGAGGTCCCATAGCAGAGAATTAGGCTTCATGTAATAGCAGATATTCAGGCTTCATGTCATAGCAGAGAATCAGGATTCACGTCACCCACCACTGGAACAGGCCATTGTCAGATATTTAGGCCCCGGCACCCAGACAGAGGAGAGAGGTCCCATTGCAGAGAATCAGGATTCATGTCATAGCAGAGAATCAGGCTTCACGTCACCCACCACTGGAACAGGCCACTGTCAGATATGTTTAGGCCCCAGCACACAGACAGAGGAGAGAGGTCCCAAATCAGAGATTCAGGCTTCATGTCATAGCAGAGAATCAGGCATCATGTCATAGCAGAGAATCAGGCTTCACGTCACCCACCACTGGAACAGGCCATTGTCAGATATTTAGGCTTCGGCACCCAGACAGAAGAGAGAGGTCCCATAGCAGAGAATCAGGCTTCATGTCATAGCAGAGAATCAGGCTTCAAGTCATAGCAGAGAATCAGGCTTCAAGTCATAGCAGAGAATCAGGCTTCAAGTCATAGCAGAGAATCAGGCTTCATGTCATAGCAGAGATTTAGGCTTCACGTCACCCAACACTGGAACAGGCCATTATCAGATATTTAGGCCCCAGCACCCAGACAGAGGAGAGAGGTCCCATAGTAGAGAATCAGGCTTCATGTCATAGCAGAGAATCAGGCTTCATGTCACCCACCACTGGAACAGGCCATTGTCAGATATTTTTAGGCCCCGGCACCCAGACAGAGGAGAGAGGTCCCATAGCAGAGAATCAGGCTTCATGTCATAGCAGAGAATCAGGCTTCATGTCACCCAACACTGGAACAGGCCATTGTCAGATATTTTTAGGCCCCAGCACCCAGACAGAGGAGAGAGGTCCCATTGCAGAGAATCAGGCCTCATGTCAGCAGAGAATCAGGCTTCATGTCATAGCAGAGAATCAGGCTTCACTTCACCCAACACTGGAACAGGCCATTGTCAGATATTTAGGCCCCGACACCCAGACAGAGGAGAGAGGTCCCATAGCAGAGAATCAGGCTTTATGTCATAGCAGAGAATCAGGCTTCACGTCACCCACCACTGGAACAGGCCACTGTCAGATATTTTTAGGCCCCGGCACACAGACAGAGGAGAGAGGTCCCATAGCAGAGATTCAGGCTTCATGTCATAGCAGAGAATCAGGCTTCATGTCATAGCAGAGAATCAGGCTTCATGTCATAGCAGAGAATCAGGCTTCACGTCACCCACCACTGGAACAGGCCATTGTCAGATATTTAGGCCCCGACACCCAGACAGAGGAGAGAGGTCCCATAGCAGAGAATCAGGCTCCATGTCATAGCAGAGAATCAGGCTTCACGTCACCCAACAGTGGAACAGGCTATTGTCAGATATTTAGGCCCCGGCACCCAGACAGAGGAGAGAGGTTCCATAGCAGAGAATCAGGCTTCATGTCATAGCAGAGAATCATGCTTCATGTCACCCACCACTGGAACAGGCCATTGTCAGATATTTTTAGGCCCTGGCACCCAGACAGAGGAGAGAGAGGTCCCATAGCAGAGATTCAGGCTTCATGTCACCCAACACTGGAACAGGCCACTGTCAGATATTTTTAGGCCCCGGCACCCAGACAGAGGAGAGGTTCATTCAACTTTGGGTTGCCCCGCAATATAATGGTAAAATTAAAATAAAAAAAGGATTGAATGAGGAAGTGCCCTGGAGTACAATAATATATGGTTAAGGGGAGTTAGTTATAAATGTCTAATCTGCACAAGGGATGGACAGGTCATTGCAGATCCATGCTTGGTTCATTTTTATGAACGTCAGCTTGTCCACATTGGCTGTAGACAGGCGGCTGCGTTTGTCTGTAATGACGCCCCCTGCCGTGCTGAATACACGTTCAGACAAAACGCTGGCTGCCGGGCAGGCCAGCACCTCCAAGGCATAAAAGGCTAGCTCTGGCCACGTGGACAATTTGGAGACCCAGAAGTTGAATGGGGCCGAACCATCAGTTAGTACGTGGAGGGGTGTGCACACGTACTGTTCCACCATGTTAGTGAAATGTTGCCTCCTGCTAACACGTTCCGTATCAGGTGGTGGTGCAGTTAGCTGTTGCGTGTTGACAAAACTTTTCCACATCTCTGCCATGCTAACCCTGCTCTCAGAGGAGCTGGCCGTGACACAGCTGCGTTGGCGACCTCTTGCTCCTCCTCTGCCTTCGCCTTGGGCTTCCACTTGTTCCCCTGTGACATTTGTGAATGCTCTCAGTAGCGCGTCTACCAACGTGCGCTTGTACTCGCGCATCTTCCTATCACGCTCCAGTGCAGGAAGTAAGGTGGGCACATTTTCTTTGTACCGGGGATCCAGCAGGGTGGCAACCCAGTAGTCCGCACACGTTAAAATGTGGGCAACTCTGCGGTCGTTGCGCAGGCACTGCAGCATGTAGTCGCTCATGTGTGCCAGGCTGCCCAGAGGTAAGGACAAGCTGTCCTCTGTGGGAGGCGTATCGTAATCGTCCTGCGTTTCCCCCCGGCCATGCACCAGTGATAGGCCCGAGCTGCGTTGGGTGCCACCCCGCTGTGAACATGCTTCATCCTCATCCTCCTCCACCTCCTCCTCATCCTCGTACTCCAGTAGTCGGCCCTGGCTGGCCACATTTGTACCTGGCCTATGCTGTTGCAAAAAACCTCCCTCTGAGTCACTTCTAAGAGACTGGCCTGAAAGTGTTAGAGATGACCCCTCTTCCTCCTCCTCCTCCTCCTGGGCCACCTCATCTTCCATCATCGCCCTAAGTGTTTCCTCAAGGAGACATAGAAGTGGTATTGTAACGCTGATAATGGCGTCATCGCCTTGGCCATGTTGGTGGAGTACTCGAAACAGCGCAACAGGGCACACAGGTCTCGCATGGAGGCCCAGTCATTGGTGGTGAAGTGGTGCTGTTCCGCAGTGCGACTGACCCGTGCGTGCTGCAGCTGAAACTCCACTATGGCCTGCTGCTGCTCGCACAGTCTGTCCAGCATGTGCAAGGTGGAGTTCCACCTGGTGGGCATGTCGCATATGAGGCGGTGAGCGGGAAGGCCGAAGTTACGCTGTAGCGCAGACAGGCAAGCAGCGGCAGGATGTGAACGCCGGAAGCGCGCACAGACGGCCCGCACTTTATGCAGCAGCTCTGACATGTCGGGGTAGTTGTGAATGAACTTCTGCACCACCAAATTCAGCACATGCGCCAGGCAAGGGATGTGCGTCAAACCGGCTAGACCCAGAGCTGCAACGAGATTTCGCCCATTATCGCACACCACCAGGCCGGGCTTGAGGCTCACCGGCAGCAACCACTCGTCGGTCTGTTGTTCAATTCCCCGCCACAACTCCTGTGCGGTGTGGGACCTGTCCCCGAAACATATGAGTTTCAGAATGGCCTGCTGACGTTTACCCCGGGCTGTGCTGAAGTTGGTGGTGAAGGTGTGTGGCTGACTGGATGAGCAGGTGGAAGAAGAGGAGGAGGAAGCCGAGTAGGAGGAGGAGACTACAGGAGGCAAAGAATGTTGCCCTGCGATCCTTGGCGGCGGAAGGACGTGCGCCAAACAGCTCTCCGCCTGGGGCCTAGCCGCCACTACATTTACCCAGTGTGCAGTTAGGGAGATATAGCGTCCCTGGCCGTGCTTACTGGTCCACGTATCTGTGGTTAGGTGGACCTTGCCACAGATGGCGTTGCACAGTGCACACTTGATTTTATCGGATACTTGGTTGTGCAGGGAAGGCACGGCTCTCTTGGAGAAGTAGTGGCGGCTGGGACAACATACTGTGGGACAGCAAGCGACATGAGCTGTTTGAAGCTGTCTGTGTCCACCAGCCTGAATGACAGCATTTCATAGGCCAGTAGTTTAGAAATGCTGGCATTCAGGGCCAGGGATCGAGGGTGGCTAGGTGGGAATGTTTGTGAGATGGAGAGCTGAACGCTGCCATGTGACATGGTTGAGATGCTTGGTGACGGAGGTGGTGGTGGTGTTGGTGGTACATCCTCTGTTTGCTGGGCGGCAGGTGCCAACGTTCCTCCAGAGGCGGAGGAAGAGGCAGAGGCGGCAGCAGCAGAAGAGCTAGCAAAGGGAGCCTGAGTGAGTTCCTTGTTTTTAAGGTGTTTACTCCACTGCAGTTAATGCTTTGCATGCAGGTGCCTGGTCATGCAGGTTGTGCTAAGGTTCAATACGTTAATGCCTCGCTTCAGGCTCTGATGGCACAGCGTGCAAACCACTCGGGTCTTGTCGTCAGCAAATTGTTTGAAGAACTGCCACGCCAGGGAACTCCTTGAAGCTGCCTTTGGGGTGCTCGGTCCCAGATGGCGGTGGCCAGCAGCAGACGGACTCTCTTGGCGGCGGGTGTTCTGCTTTTGCCCACTGCTCCCTCTTTTGCTACGCTGTTGGCTCGGTCTCACCACTGCCTCTTCCTCCGAACTGTGAAAGTCAGTGGCACGACCTTCATTCCATGTGGGGTCTAGGACCTCATCGTCCCCTGCATCGTCTTCCACCCAGTCTTCCTCCCTGACATCCTGTTCAATCTGCACACTGCAGAAAGACGCAGCAGTTGGCACCTGTGTTTCGTCATCATCAGAGACGTGCTGAGGTGGTATTCCCATGTCCTCTTCATCAGGAAACATAAGTGGTTGTGCGTCAGTGCATTCTATGTCTTCCACCGCTGGGGAAGTGCTAGGTGGATGCCCTTGGGAAACCCTGCCAGCAGAGTCTTCAAACAGCATAAGAGACTGCTGCATAACTTGAGGCTCAGACAGTTTCCCTGATATGCATGGAGGTGATGTGACAGACTGATGGGCTTGGTTTTCAGGGCCATCTGTGCGCTTTCTGCAGAAGACAGGGTGGGAGATAATGTGAACGTGCTGGATCCACTGTCGGCCACCCAATTGACTAATGCCTGTACCTGCTCAGGCCTTACCATCCTTAGAACGGCATTGGGCCCCACCAAATATCGCTGTAAATTCGGCGGGTAATGGGACCTGAGGTAGTTGGTTCACTAGGACGTGTGGCTGTGGCAGAACGGCCACGTCCTCTCCCAGCACCAGAGGGTCCACTAACACCACCACGACCATGTCCGCGTCCGCGTCCCTTACTAGATGTTTTTCTCATTGTTACCGTTCACCACAATAAGAAAAAAATTATTTGGCCCAATGTATTGAATTCAAATTCAGGCCTTTTTTTACAGGCACCTAACACTATCTGGCTATCTATTTAGGTACCGTATTACACTAATACAGGCACAGCAGTAACGACAGATTTAGCTGAATGTAATTTGTAGGCCTAGTATTTAGGCCAAGGATGACAGGTATACGTTTATGGACAGAATTAGACTTGAAAATGCACGGTAGCGTGTGAAGTTATTGAGGATGACCCTATATGCACCTTCAATCTAATATACCCTTTTATGGATAGATTTAAACTTGCGGGATTCAGCCCGCACAACCCCTAGCAGGTGCAGATTGCTATGGCGAAATACAGATACAAACGCAAAAACACAAAATGCAATCGCACTCTGCAACCAGCACTCTGCCCTGCCTTTATGCTGGATGTTGAATAAGGCATTGGTGTACATTTTGGCCAAAGCGTAATAAGCCACTCACCACGTAAAGGTCGCCTTAATGAGTGGTCCCTAACACTAGTTCCTACCTTTTATGGGCCATGACAGCCACACAAAGTCCAGGGAGCGCAGGTACAGCATAACGCTTGTTGTTGTTTTTTTTTTTTAAGTTTTCAAAAAGCTTTATTTGAAAAAGCATGAATACAATTTAACATAGGCGCAACGGAGAGTGATGACAAATCTCCGTGCACCAACATAGAAAATGACAGATCAGCGACAATAAGATGTATATGTAAGAGGCAGCCCTGATCATCTAGCAACATTTCCAACACATATATATATATATCAGACTGTCATGTTCCCCTCCAGCCACCAGAGGCCACTGTGGCTGAGTAGGACAGTGAGAGGGGTTGTTTCCAGAGGAAAAGTGATGGAAGAGCTACATCGACTGTACGGCATTGAAAAATCCAGGACAACTCCTTATCATCCCCAAGGAAACGGGGCCTGTGAGCGCTTTAATCGCACATTGCTGCAAATGCTGAGGACGCTAGAGGAAGACAAGAGGGCACACTGGCCTGACTACCTGCCAGAATTAGTCTGGGCTTACAATAATCGTGTCCACACCACCACCGGTTACACCCCATACATGTTACTGTTCGGTAGGGCTGGTCGAGAGATCGTGGAATTAAACCTAGAACAGCCAGAAGACCTAATAGAGCGATCAACCACCTCATGGGTGAAAGAACACCGTCGGCGTCTCCAGACCATTCGCCGGTTGGCAGGTCAGCGGTTACAGGAGAGAGCTCATACAGACCGTCCTCCAGTTCAGGAGGTTCCATTGCAGCCTGGGGATCGGGTACTGGTAAGAGAGAAACGTCCCAGAGGCAAGTTGAGTGAGCGTTGGGAAGTACAGCCATACAAAGTGATCAAGAGAGTGTACCCTAATGGTCTGGTCTACGAAGTGCAGGTTGAGAATGAGGAATTTGCTTCACGGACTCTACATAGGAATATGTTACGGCCATGCCGGTCCAAAGATCCCGCACCTGTTCAGAGGACACCTCCTCCTTCTCCTCCTGCCCCATACTCAGAACTTGTTATCTCTGATGGAGATGATGGTGAAGACTGGTGGACTGCTCCCAACACTGAAGAAGCCTCCCAGGTTACAGGTGATGAAGGCACTGTCACAGAACCATTGCCAGCCCGTAATGGAGAGGGGCCCTCGGACACACCCGAACCTCCTATTGTGGTGGATGAATCCAGACTGGCAGTTCCTAGTGGAGAGAGTCAGGTCGTAACAGATAGCCAGGACCTCCGGAGATCCAGTAGGCTTACTGCAGGGGTTCCACCAAACAGGTACGCTGCTGATGAGTTCATTTGGTCCACCTGTATGCATTGTGGACAATGTTGTACTGCTGTATAAAAAGTTACACTAACCATTATTTCTATGGACTATATAGCAAGGCCGAGGACGGCCACCTTTAAGTGGGGAGGCATGTAAGAGGCAGCCCTGATCATCCAGCAACATTTCCAACACATATATATATATATATCAGACTGTCATGTTCCCCTCCAGCCACCAGAGGTCACTGTGGCTGAGTAGGACAGTGAGAGGGGTTGTTTCCAGAGGATAAGGAGTTAAGGGTTTTCCCGGGCTGAGCAGAGAGCCGGGGCTGAAGGTGTCTGAGTACACAGGAAGAAGGACGCTGTCCACAGAGGGAGATCCACAGGGAAGATTAGAGTGATTTCTCCCTGCCTGCTGTGACACAGTATCTGGGACATTAGAGTGTGTTTGCTCTCTGACTGAGCTGATGTTTCCTGGTGCAGAAGAGAGACTGCTGCAGTGTGAGGCACTTACCAGAGGGGCTTGTGAGTGAATTTCAGGCCCTGCCTGATTATACGTCCTGAGCTGCTGATTATCTCTAACCAGAGTTACAGAGACTACAAAGTGAGGCTTGCAGCATCACCCCTGCCAGAGCTGAGCCACGCTGAAGCAAGCAAGCAAGCAACCAGATCGGGACCCAGACTGTATCTGCCTGCATGTGCCGGACACAGAACTGTGAGTGCACTAATGCTAATCTGAGCTAGGACATAGTGGAATAGGATTTAGTTTAGTGCACCGTAGAGGTGCACCCCGGGTAGCGGGGACAGATAGGACTACCTAGAAGAGAGTAGCCTGCCATTTTCTGTACTTGTGTTTGTGATTCATTTGTGTTCTTTATGCAAATTTCCATTATCTTTATTGTGAATTCTCAAGCTGTTCATATTGTAAATCTGCTTTTCCGGCAGTTAGAGTTCTCTTTTAATAAAGCCGGTTTCTGCTTCAGCCTCCTTGTCTGCTGCACTGTACTTGAGTCCTGCTCTACGGTCTCTTCCTCTGCTGACCGTTACATATACAAGATCACAGAGTGAATGTATGACATTACGACAATTACATTAATTCTTAGTACTATCACAATAATAATAATAGGGACTAGCGATTCGGGTATAAGGCCAAATTCCAAGAAAGATGTTACGTTTCTGCACTATCTTGCCCTAGTATTATTCATTACCAACTGAGTATTTACCCAGCTTTGAATGTATTGAACAGATTGGGGCGTGGTGTGGGAACTCCCAAAGACCAGTGGGCAACTGATAGCTATCAGTATGACGCTTGTTGATTTGCTGCTTTGCAGCCTTTCAAAAAGCGGCAATAAAGCGCCGAACCCGAACCCGGACTTTTACGAAAATGTTCGGGTTCGGGTCCGTGTCACGGACACCCCAAAATTCGGTACGAACCCGAACTATACAGTTCGGGTTCGCTCATCCCTAGTTATAAGTGTTCTTTAATACTCTGGATAGGTCATTAATATCAGATCAATAGGAGTCTAACAGCTAGCATAACCACCTTTCAGCTGTTTCAAGTAGCTATTAGCTGCCTGTGGTAGGAGGTAAACAGTGGACAGTGGTTCTGTGTAGTGGCAGTGCTAGGATACTGCACTTAAGCTCCCAAGAAAGGGAACTGCAGTACAACTGGCATCGTAAACTACAGTGATGAAGTCTATATGTCTATTGTCAAGTTTTGGGCACCAGCATCTGCCCAAAAAAGCTGATCAGTTAGGGTTCTGGGTGTTAGCCCTCACAGATCTGATATTTGTACTAATCCTGAGAAGAGATCATCAAATAATAATTTATTACCAGAAAACCACTTTAAAGGGGTTGTCTAGTTTCTGGAGGAGTTACTTACCTGACAGATCCAGCACTACTGCTCTGGTCCTCGCTCTGTTTGCACATCTGCTGCTGTGATGTCCCATCAACAAAACGTGACCACTGCAGCCAACTACAGGTCTCTTCTGTGCACTGTTGTGGCCAGTGACTGAAACAATGGCACTGCCACAGCTGGGCAAACAGGTTGGGACAACTGGAGTGTGAGGCACAGAATCTGTAAGGTAATGCCTCATTCACATGTCAGTTTTTGGTCAGTGATTTCCATCAGTGATTGTGAGGTGCGGCTCTAAACACAGAACAGGAGCAGATCTTTCCCTTATACCTTATCTCTGTGGAGGTTTCAATCCTGGTTTTGGCTCACAATCACTGATGGAAATCACTGACGTGTGAATGAGGCTTAACACTCATTTATTTTTATTATTTTGCATGTGTTGTCCTTTTTGGTCCTAAAAAAGGACAAGCGCTTTGACATACTGTTCATATAGCCATGCAGTCCTATATTTCCCCTAATAAGGCCCCATGCACACGGCCGTGTTTCACAGCCGTGTGCGGGCCGTGGAACCGCGGCCTGGATCCCTCCTGAGAGCAGGAGCGCACGGCGTCACTGGTTGCTATGACGCCGTGCGCTCCCTGCTGCCGCTGCAATACAGTAATACACTGGTATGATCTATACCAGTGTATTACTGTACTGTGCCGGCAGCAGGGAGCGCACAGCGTCATAGGAACCAGTGACGCCGTGCGCTCCTGCTCTCAGGAGGGATCCAGGCCGCGGTTCCACGGCCCGCACACGGCTGTGAAACACGGCCGTGTGCATGGGGCCTTACAGTGACAGTGTCAGTCACACAGTGCCTTCCATATCATTGTCAGCCAACTGGTATCCCTGAGACACATGACGACATAGACAAATACAGTATGAGTATGCTCTGGTGGTTGAAGATACACAGGCTGCAAGAGCCCCAGACTGCAGGTTGTGAATCCCTGACGTAGAAGAAGCTGCACCTTCAGAAAAAAAGATGAAAGATGCTTTGACAATAAAAAAAAATGCACTGAAAACACAATGTGAATACACCATTAAAACTAAATGTCAAAAGAGGAATATATTTTGGATGCTGCATTGTTGTCACTAGAAAATGAAAGCAGGCCAATTACAGAGCAATCACTACTAAAGATTGGAGTGAAAATGTACTGTAGTTACCACTGAAACCACTAGATGGCAATGTGTGTACTATAAATGATAATAATGTCAAGACTTGTCAAAGTAAAGGAAGGGGCAATGTTTACTCACAGCCCCAGGGATCTTTACCATCCATTAAAGTGTTCTCAGCGTCTGATGCTGTATGCAGGAATTCTGTATTAAACATCAACATCTTTTTACCCACACACACACACACACAAAATAAGTAAATAAATGAGATGTCAATTCTAGGATCTCTTTATCTTGTAAGTAAACATAAAAATGTAAGCAGTGACTAGAAAATAAACATTGTAAAACATTATCATTTATCAATCTGAGAAATGCAGTTGCTTTTCTCTATTGTTTGGATTGTGATGTTGAAAAACAGGGTGTGTTACTATGTAGTAGGCCACACCATCTGCAATTAGAAACTACATCAAGAACAGCAAGTGATGATAACACCTGTAAAGCGCTGCGGAATATGTCAGCGCTATATAAGAAAAATAAATGTAATAGCAAGTATTATATTATTCTCTGGACTGATCTGTAGAGGGGCCTGTGACAGGCCAGGGATGAGGGTGCTAAGTGGGTACCCCAAATTATTTGTTTTCTTATAATTGCTAAGTTTCCCTGTCAATCACCTGTCTCGGATCCAGCTCTGTCTTCTCAATTTCTCCTTGATATGGTGCTGTCTCTTCTTCTGAGTCATAATCTCGCCAGGTGTTATGAGCATCCCAGTATCCCCTACACCTAACCGTGCAAACAGGTCACCCTCAACTCTGCTACATTTAACCTGCTATACTGACAACCCTCAACCCTGCTACATCTGCCCTGCTATACTGATGGCCTTTAACTCTGCTACATCTTCAGTACAGCTCCACAATCAGCTCCACCACGTCTATACTTCAGAAACACCATCAGTTCTGCTTTGTCTTCAGTTCAGGTAGCCCATCAGCCCAGCCAGGGGCGTAACTATAATTCATAGGACCCTGTAGCAAAATAAGATAGGGCCTTCACGACATAGTGTGAGAAAATTAAAAAAGCTGCATAAGTAACTATAATTAATGGTATATAATGTATAATATTCCCATATATCAGAAAACCCACATTATAGCAAAAAGCCGCCATATTGTTATTCCCCACAAAAAGGTACAATGTTCTTGAACCTAACTGGGACCCCTTTCCCCCAAGCTTTGAGCCCCATAGCAACTGTTATGGCTATAGTTATGCCCTTGAACCCAGCTATGTCTTCAACTCAGCTACACCATCAGCCCTGCTAAATCCTCACTTCAGCTGCAACATCAGTCTTTCCATACCTACAGTTCTGCTACATCATCATCTTCACTACATTATTAGTTCTGGTACATCAGTACATTATCAGTAGAGGTGAGCGAATTGAGCTTCAGATCCAAGATCCAAAGTCAATTTGTTCACAAACTTCATTCAATGCTGTCTCAGTACAGCATTAAACTATATGGGCTTTGCGGAGGCAAAATTAATTAAGTTCGAAGTTGCCCGAGACTTTGTTGAATAACTTCATCCTTCGATTCTACAGCTTTAAAAACAGTAAATCTGAAGTCGGCTTCGGTATCAGCTGGTACAGGTCTCCGTACAGCATTAAAATGAAGTTGGGAATAAATTGACTTCGGATCTTTGGCTCACCCCTAATCATCAGTTCTGCTACAACTCTTCTGCATCGGCTCTCTAGGTCTGCTGCACCTGTCATCCTACACTGCTGCATCAATGCCACATGTCTGTGCTGCACAAGATCTTCTCTTCCAGACAAGTAGTGATAAGCCGCATAGGCAATATTCGGCACTCCTGGGGAGCAATATCACAGTTGGGGGCACTGTAGGGGGCAGTATTACTAATGAGGGCATTCTAGAAGGGAATTACTATTGGTGGGACTATGAGGAGCACTATTACTATGGGGGACACTCATTTTTCTTCAGGATAGTATTTGGGGGTACAGAAAAATGAGGAAGCTAAGATGTCTGTGTGTCACACGAGACGAGGCGCGGCTGAGAGAAGTTGACCGGACGGAATGAAGAAGATGATGACAGAGAAGATCTACATCAGAGGAGGCGTCACCTGGGAGAAACTGGATGCGAGAGGTACGTGCTGCTGTATAGCTGTATAGGTATAGCGGGCTCAGGGGTTGGTTGGTTGACTCAAAGAATTGGGCCATATGCATTGGGGCTTGGGCCCCGGAACTTTTGAGACCCTAGAAACACCCTTGACCAGAAGTCTTCTTTTCAAGTCATTCCTACATGGCCACTATGGTGATTTAGAGGAGAATGTAAAAGTCTAGACTGCAACCTACTTAGATAACAGTGGTGGAAGATTTTATGGAATCGATATCTAGAACTAGCATATCAATTAGAACTATCTAGAACAGGAGTAGACAGCCTCTGGCCCAGAGGCTACATACAGCTCACAATGCCATTCTACAGTCCTGATCAAAAGTTTAAGACCACTTGAAAAATGGCAAAAAATCATATTTAGCATGGCTGGATCTTAACAAGGTTCCAAGTAGAGCTTTAACATGAAACAAGAAGAAATGGGAGTGAGACAAAACATTTATTGAGCATAAAACTTAATGAAAACAACAAATAAACTGAAACAGGCTGTTTTTCAGCTGATCAAAAGTTTAGGACCACACCTCCAAAAAAGAAATCCAACTTCCAAACATGAACTCAGTAATGAGTAGCTCTGCCGCTATTGTTTATCACTTCAAAAATCAGTTTCGGCATGCTTGATGCAAGCGTTTCCATGAGGTGAGTGGGAGCATTTCTCCAAGTGGTGAAGACGGCCGTACGAAGGCCATCTACTGTCTGGAACTGCTGTCCATTTTTGTAAACTTCCCTTGCCATCCATCCCCAAAGGTTCTCAATTGGATTTAGATCAGGGGAACATGCAGGATGGGCCAAAAGAGTGATGTTATTCTCCTGGAAGAAGTCCCTTGTCCTGCGGGCATTGTGTACTGTAGAGTTGTCCTGTTGAAAAACACAGTTGTTACCACACAGATGAGGGCCCTCAGTAATGAGGAATGCTCTTTGCAACATCTGGACATAGCCAGCGGCCGTTTGATGCCCCTGCACTTCCTGAAGCTCCATTGTTCCACTGAAGGAAAAAGAACCCCAGACCATTATGGCGCCCCCTCCACTGTGGCGTGTAGAAAACATCTCAGGTGGGATCTGCTTGTCATGCCAGTAACGTTGGAAACCATCAGGACCATCAAGGTTAAATTTTTTCTCATCAGAGAATAAAACTTTCTTCCACCTTTGAATGTCCCATGTTTGGTGCTCTCTTGCAAAGTCAAAACGAGCAGTTCTGTGGCGTTCAAGGAGACGAGGTCTTTGAAGATTTTTTTTGTTTTTGAAGCCCTTCAGTCTCAGATGCCGTCTGATGGTTATGGGGCTGCAGTCAGCACCAGTAAGGGCCTTAATTTGGGTCGAGGATCGTCCAGTGTCTTGACGGACAGCCAATTGGATCCTCCGGCTCAGGCTCAGTGCTGATGAAAACGTGAGGAGGAGCAATAAAAAAAGGAAAGGAATGACAGCTTCCCTCTACTGAGGTTGAGGAGCTCTGACAGCTGGAGGAGACATGTGGGCCGCTGGGAAATGCAGTGGCTGCTGCATCAGGCTTTACCACTACACTGTTGCCACGGTTTTCCCAGACGACTTTATGGTGATACTTCATGTGTTGATGCAAGGCTGTGGTGCCAATATTAGCACCCCGACGTCGCTTCACCTTCTGCCCACATATTCTGAATACTGCCACACTAACATCCTCCAGCTACTTGATAAAAAATTACCATACTGCCAAGTATGTCATTTTTCCCCCACCACTCCGTGCTGACTGACTGCTGTTGCCTTTATGAACCCGTGCACTGCTAGCTGTTTTCTGACTGGTAGGATCCTGTTGCCTGCCTTGCAGCACTGGGGTCCTGAGTTAGAATTTGAACAAGGACAACATCTGCATTGCATTTTTATGTTCTCTTTGTGTTTTCATCACTTTCCTCCAGCACCAAAAAAAATAAAAACAAAAAAAATAAAAAACTGTACGTTAATTGACTTTCTATTAAATTGTCCCTAGTCTGTTTGTACCTGGGGGAAATTAGAGAGTCCCACTGAAGGCAAGGACAGATCTGAGTATTGACAATCTCTGTTGTGAAATATTTGGGTGGCATACAAGCAACAGCAAATAAATGCAGAAATAAACAATACATACATAATAAATAAATAAATACATAAATAGTACATAATAAATGAATATGTCTTTCCACTTGCTGTGAAACTGCAGGCATCAGTGCATTTATATCGAAGAAGTCCTGAAAAGCCAGGAAACTCCATATTCACAGCCTTCTTAATATAATAAGCATTTCTACATATTGCCACATTGAGCCTGGGTTCACATTTGTGTTTTAGTTTTCCAATTTGGGTATACGTTTGAACACCCAAAAACATCAAGGGGGTCATTTATGAGACCAGTGTTTTAGATGTCAGTCTTAATACTCCTTTGCACTGGTGGTGGCTGCGCCTTAGTCTAATTTCACACTAGCGGCAAGGAACTCTGGCAGGGTGTTCCAGCGGGTGAACAGCCTGTCAGATCCGTGCTGCCGCTAGTGCACGCGTGCCCCCGGACTACCGCTCCGGCCCTATTGGCTATAATGGAGCCGGCCGGAGTTCCGGAGGCAGGATGGCAAACATGCCGAGAGGCGGCCGGAATAAAATGGGTCAGAGGTTAAAAGATTAATCTTTGGACTCGGACCTGCTTTCCTTTAGTGCAGTCTACCACTTTTCTGTTAAGCAAAAAGGCCAGAAGTCCAGAGATGAATCCTTGACCCATTAATGTTAATGTACCCATCGCAGTATATGATTGAAATCCATTTTTGGGTTTTCAAAGATATAAACCAATGGAAAGCGCAGGGGTTCTGCGACGTAATGGCATATAGGAGACATTTGTTTTTTTGTATGTATAAGACAAGCTGCCATATGACTAGCAAAGAGGCTATATGGCAGTATATCATATACAACGTACCATCTCAATTAACCTTAGCCATTTTTTGGGCTGTTATTTGTGTACAGTATGCTAATACTGAGATTTATGCATTTTGAATACACTAAGAAACCTCAGGCTATTAATAAAGTTGTGTCCATACATTCTGACAGTCTCCAACCATGATATTCATTTAATTTCCATTTTCATTTATTATACTGCCTTTTAAATAGGTTTATAATCAGTATATATTGGGTAACATGAAGGCTGCTATAAACTACAGAATTAACAGTAAATATACAATCACATTTTTCCAGGCCATGGCACATTTGAATACACTGGGCCGACTGTATCCATCCCTCCTGCCAGTGTTTATGCCATTACCGTTACTAAAGCACGTAGATATGATTAGTCATAGGTCATGTGTCTCTTCCAGATAAACATGTATTTAATATGACTTTGGCTCCAGCTTTCACAAAATACTGCACGTTCATAATGTGATAACTGGTAACGGTTTATAGCAAACAAGTTGTCTCTTTAATAATTAAGCTTCATTGATTCCAGATTTAAGGTTGGAATAGTGCGTTTATCAAGCATAAGCAGATGTACCAAGCGTCACTTTATATTCCAGTCCATTAGAACAGGAGTGATGGGTTATCAATGACTTCTGATACAGACAGCGCATAGAAGCAAATCTGCTCACTCTAGTCATCTCAAACCAGATTATTCAGAAATTGCAATATATTACAGTTTAATGGCGCAGCTCCTTTGTCTTGTATGTTTCTGTGGATTGGACCATGCAAATATTAAAAAATACTAAGCTGGAGGAGAGGCAAAGTACTGTATGGTACAAAAGTACTGAAGGTGTGGTATATAAAAACTATTGTCTGCATTTGTATGTATTTTTAAAAAGCGTTATTTGATAGCCTGTCCTAAGGACGGATTTTCTTTAAGGTGGGTAATTGCAAAAATGAAATAATGGTTTGATGCCTTTTTAATGCTTGAGCTACCTGGAAATCCTTGCTGCAACTCATATTGTACGACCAAAGATCTGGTTCAACTATCCTCCAGTAATCTAGCAGCTACTGTACAATTAAACATGGTATTCGATTCAACTTGTTGACTGTATATGAACTACTGTACAGTATATGGCTGTGCTTACATGACAAACTTAGACCTGCTGCATGACCAAAGATTGCTGTGCAGCCATTGAACTTAGTAGGTTTGCAGCACAAGAGAGAGACCAGACGATGCCCCGATTATGCCAAGTACATGTGCGTAGTATTGTATGTGAGGCATTGTGCTTGGTATACTGAGTATGCGTGTGTAGTGTTGTAGACCAGGCAATGCCCCTCTGGGTATTCAACTGTATCGCTGTCCTGAGGATTCCGGAGGGCACCTGCGGCTGCTGCCCAGGTGTGTAAGAAAATCAGATCATTATGTACCTGGCCTGCGGCCATCGGGAGAGCTTGGGTGGGCCTCCTAGGCATCGGCCCACTGGGAAATTTCCTTGTAGTGTCTATAGCCAATCCGCCCCTGTGCACACTTTAATTAAAGAAAGACTCACCTTTGTCTGCATCGTTCTGCCAGTCTGCAATACAGTTCACAGAGGTGTAGCTAGGCTTTCCTGTACCCGGGGGAAGGATTCAGATTTGCGCCCCACCCCCAACCCCCTGGCCACTGAATTTTACACAAAGAGGGGACAGCTATGCGTTGCGCGCAGCAGGAGGCTGATTCCTGGACTTTCAGTGCTCCTCCCACACATCCAACGGTATGATGTGCGGCCTGAGGTGGGAGCGCCAGACATCAGCAGAACAGTAAAGCAGGGAATGGACGGCTCTCTGCTTTATTATGGAAGCATACTGCCTGGCAGTGAAAGGAGCTCTCCAGCCTCTGCACCTGGGGCATGTGCCTCGTCTGCCCCCCCCCCCCCTCGCTATGCCCCTGCAGTTCATGCAGATATACAAGCCACGCTTTAAAGGTTTTTTTCCAGGAGTAAAATATTGATGACCTCCAAATAAGTGATCAATATCTGATTGGTGGGGGTCTGACATCCAGAACTGCCACTGATCAGCTGGTTGAAGAGACTTTGGTGCTTCTGTCTTTTCTCAGCTCACCAAGCACAACACTATACATTGTAAAACGGCTGTGCTTGGCATTGCAGCCTTCACTTGAATGGGACTGAGCTGCGGCTAGGTCAAGTCACCGATAAATGTGACATCACTGGCCTAGAAAGAAGCCTAAATGTTCACCAGCCTCTTTAAACAGCTGATCGGCGGGGGCTGTCAGGGGTTGGAGCCCCAATAATCCCAATATTCTAGTCCTGGAAATCCCCCTTTAATCCATTTTCCTAAATACATCTTTCAGTCATCTTTCAAGTCCAACAGGAATTCTCTATAGGTTTCAAAAAAAAAACCACACAGATATGATATTTCCACTGACTGCAGAACCAAATGATTTCTCACCCTGACTGTATAATGCAGAGGTACATGGACAGTGCATTACAGCATTACTTGGCTCATTTATTGGTTTCAAACATTTCTATACTTTCTGCCGTCATGCCCTGTTAAAGCTGAAAGGGCATGCTCTTTCTTTTGTAAATGTAGCTTATACTGGCATCTAGTGTCAGTTTTAGGTTCACATATTACATGGTATAACTAGTATATACTCTATAAAAGAATGTCATTTTTCAGAATAGCAGTCACAGAGACATTATTGTAGCTAATCAGATCCACACATTCTTTCTCTTATCCTGTTTCCTGCCTCCTGTGTACCAGGCAAAAGGTTACTTTCCATACGCCGCCATGAGATAAGTGCTGGATGTAGTTTCTCATTATATCCTTTCAGTAAAAAGTATGTACATTTCCTGATGTACTTTTCAGAAAAACAGAGAATAGCTGCATTTTGAGCTACAGACAATAGTATTTCTGCTCTCTTTTCTTTACTTTTCACTGAACCTAAAGCTGAATTATCTGCTCCAACCTGTATGATAAATTAGAATGATTAATAATGGGATTTGACAATGGAATAATTGCTGGTACCAGTGGGGAAGAAAAATAAACGAACCAGCACCTCCATAATAAGTGAATATGAGAACGCAGGTGCACGCTACCTTGGCTGAAACACAATTGGATTAGTAAAACTACAGGTAACAGCACTCTGCTAGTCAATTGCACAAATATATAAGCATACACTGAAAGAATAAATACTTGGTGGTCATACTTACTGCAAATGCAGCTAGAAGCTCTTTGCGAATATAATTGATCAAAAATATTTCGGGCCCATCTACCAGTCGACAAGGTAGCTTCTAATCAGATGGGTTCTACTCTAACATGCCTCTCCTGGGCTTACAGCCTACAATCTGGGCAAAGTAGTACCAAGCTGTATCCTACGCATGCCTCTCCCAGGCTGTGAGCCTGCAGTATGGGCTGAGTAGAATACAGCTGTACAAGCTATCTAATTAAAAGCACATGGTAAATGGGCTGGTGGTGCACGGTTCAATCTCACCACCAGGGGGAGCCACCCCCCTAGTGGCAGTGACAATGGGGAAGAAAAATAAACAAACCAGCACCTCCATAATAAGTGAATATGAGAACGCAGGTGCACGCTACCTTGGCTGAATGGCATTATGACCACCAAGTATTTATTCTTTCAGTGTTTGCTTATATCTTTGTGCAATTGACTAGCAGAGTGCTGTTTCCTGTAGTTTTACTAATCTAATTGCTGGTACCAGGCAGGGCAATATAATTTCAGAAAGTACAGATCTACTGAGCGTTATCTATTTTGATGAAAATGGCAGGGGTACGGTTGATGGGTGGTAGTAGCCTTACCTTGGTCCTATTGCCAGGGGATCCAAAGGCCTCTCTGCCACATAAAAACACACCAGAATAAAAGATCTCTGTTATAGATTTTCCATTGGTTACATGGTTACATAGTTAATACAGTTGAAAAAAAGACATAAGTCTTTCAAGTTCAACCAAGTATCCCTTGGGACGCGAATCACAGAAGGAAATGCAACTCAGATTTCCACATGTTTTCATAAGCATTAGGCTACATGCGCACGACCATATGTGTTTTGCGGTCTGCAAATTGCGGATCCGCAAAAAAAAACAGATGACGTTCCGTATGGCCTCCATTTTTTTTGCGGATCCATTGTAATAATGCCTATCCTTGTCCGCAAACTAGAAAAAAAAAAGACATGCACAATTTTTTTGGCGGGGCAGCGGAACGGACAAACTGATGGGACAGCACACGGCAAAAAAAACGGAACGGACATGGAAACAAACAACGTTCGTGTACATGTAGCCTTAATGTTATTTACTTTTAAGAGTTCATCTAAACCCTTTTTAAAACTGTCCACTGTTCCTGCTGTGACCACGTCCTGAGGAAGTCTATTCCACAGATTCACAGTTCTTACAGTAAAGAAGCTTTGACGTCTCTGGAGACTGAACTTTTTCCTGTCCAGTCGGAGGCAGTGCCCCCCTTGTCTTTTGAGGGCATTTTACATGGAACAGTTTTTCTCTGCATTTCTTGTATAGCCCATTTATATATTTGTGTAGGTTAATCATGTCCCCCTTAGACGGCTCTTATCAAGACTAAATAAATGTAATTCTTTTAATCTTTCTTTATAACTAAGACCCTCCATACCCCTTATTAGTTTAGTCGCTCTCCTCTGTACTTTTTCCAGCTGCAGTGCGTCCTTTTTATGGACTGGTGCCCAGAACTGAACTGCATATTCCAGATGAGGCCGCACCAAAGCTTTGTAAAGTGTTAATATTACATCCCTGCCCCGAGAGTCCATGCCTCGTTTAATGCATGACAAAATTTTGGTGGCGTTAGAAGTAAGGATGAGCGAATCATACCTTGGAACCGAACCCGAGTTCGGGAATTATTTTTTTACAGTATAAATCAATTTCTGAATTTATTATGTGAAGTCTCGCGAGACTTCACAAGGTAATAACTTTGGCTCATCAGAGCCCATACATCCTAATACTGTACGGAGTGCTTGCTCCGTACAGTATTGAAACAAAGTTTTATGCGAATCGACTTCGGATGTTTCATCCGAGGTCGATTCTCTCATCCCTAGTTAGAAGCAACTGATTGACACTGTATGCTGTTATTCAATCTATGATCTACAAGGACACCCAAATATTTCTGTATAAGTGACTCTCCCAGTGTTACATCCCCTAGAGATTATTACTATCAAGATGCATAACATTTATCCACATTGAACCTCATTTGCCAAGTTGATGCCGAAACACTCAGTGTCCAAGTCAGCTTGTAGTTTATGGACATCTTCCATAGACTGTACAGTACTACATATCTTGGTGTCATCTGCAAAAATAGAAATGGTGCTATTAATCCTGTCCTCGATATCATTAATTAATAAATTAAATAATAGAGGGTCCAGCACTGAACCTTGGGGTACAACACTTATAACCCGGGACCATTCTGAATAGGAATCATTGACCGCAACTCTCTTGACATGGTCCTTCAGACAGTTTTCAATCCAAATACAAACTATTCTTTCCAAGCCTATAGGTCCCAGTGGAGGACCTTGATCTTTTTTTGAATATGGGCACCGCATTTGCCTTGCTCCAATCACTTGGCACTGTACCAGTACCTAGAGAATCTTTAAATGTTATAAACAGGGGCACAGCAATGACTGAACTGAGCTCTTTAAGCACTCTTGAGTGTAAGCCATCTGGACCCGGGGCCTTGTTCACATTTACGTTATTTAACTTGTCTTGGACAATATCTACAGTTAGCCAGCACCACAGATATCAGCTCCTTTCTCTTCTTTTGTATATACAGAGCTTAGTAACCCATTTAGTAACTTTTCCTTATCTTCAGTGACTAACCCCCCTTTACCATTATTTAGGGATCTATCTGATCAGACCTTGATTTTTTAGCATTTATTTATATTTAAATATTTTTGGGGGATTAGTTTTGCTCTCTTTTGCCACCTGCTGTTCATTTTGTATTTTTGGTAATTTGATCTCCTTTTTACAGATTTTATTAAACCCTTTGTAAACTTCAAACACTATAGCTGACCCCTCAGATTTGTATTCTTAATGCCCTTTTTTGTCTTTTATTGCCCTTTTTACAGTAGCTGTAAGCCGGGGGGGGGGGGGGGGGTGTTAATTTTATCCGTTTATACTTGTTACCTAAATGAATACATTTTTTAGTGCAATTACTCAATGTGGATTTAAAGCTCTCCCGTTTATCCTCAATATTATTATGTGACAGTAGCTGCTCCCAGTCTATGCCCTGAAATGCTGCCCTAAACCCAGGGAAATTAACCTTTTTAAAATGCAGTGCTTTTGCTTTGCCTGACAGAGTTTGCTTCTTATAGTTCAGGGGGAATATAATTATATTTGATCACTATTACCTAGTGTTTCTCGAACAGTAACATTTCCAACAAGCTCTGCATCATTAGAGATTACCAGATCCAACAGAGCATTGTCCCTAGTGGGACCTTCTACAAACTGGCCCAAAAAGTGGTCCTGCAGCAAGTTGAGGAATTGTCTCCCCTTTGCGGTTGAGACAGTACCATGACCCCAGTCAATGTCTGGGAAGTTAAAATGTCCCATTATGACCACTGTACCAGCCTGTGCAGCCCACTCTATTTGGTTATACAGTTGTGTTTCTATCTACTCTGTGATGTTAGAGGGTCTATAGATTACTCCAAGTATTATTTTTTTAGTGTTTATATGCCCTTGAAATTCCACCCATAAGGTTTCCACATCCTCACCATCCTCACCCACAATTGCCTCTTTCACACTTGTCTTCAGATCACTCCACACATACAGGCACATGCCACCGCCTTTAGTTTTCTTGATGATGGCGAGACATCAGGCAACAATGGGAGACTATCTGAGCAACATCAGTGCAAATAACCAGATGTTGCAAAAATAATATGCAACCTAGTGGATGAACTATAGCAGTTCAAATGAGTTCGGGTCCTATCATCTAAGGACAGGAAAGTTGACAGACTTGCCAGGGTGCACAAACAAAATGTAGATTTTTACTGCATGCAGATTATGGTGGAATATTTTATGTAAATTGTGTGAATCTGGGGATCCATCTTATGTTATGACAACTGTTTGGGCAATCTGTGATAAAACTACTTGGGGAATTGTTTTTATGGCCTCTAATATCAATTGATCATCTTTAGTGTTTGTCAAAGTAAGCATGTGATACATTGGTGATTTTGCAAATTTTCCCACCTACAAATGTGGAGTTCTGTAATTTTTATCATAGGTACAATTCAACTGTGAGAGACAGAATCTAAAAAAAAAAAATCCAGAAAATCACATTGTATGATTTTTAAATAATTAATTTGCTTTTTATTGCATGAAATAAGTATTTGATCACCTACCAAACAGCAAGAATTCTGACTCTCACAGACCTGTTAGTTTTTCTTTAAGAAAGCCTCCTACTCTGCACTCATTACCTGTATTAATTGCACATGTTTGAACTCGTTACCTGTATAAAGAGACCACACACTAAATCAATCACACTTCAACCTCTCCACCATGGCCAAGACCAAAGAGCTGTCTAAGGACACTAAGGACAAAATTGTAGACCTGCACAAGGCTGGGATGGGCTACAGGACAATAGGCAAGCAGGTGGTGTGAAGGCAACAACTGTTGGTGAAATTATTAGAAAATGGAAGAAACATAAGATGACAGTTCATTTATATTGGTCTGCAGGGTGACAGTTTAAAGCTAGTATCTACAGCTATATGGCCACTATATGGTGGTTATATTAGTCTTTTCATAGAATAATTTATTCAGTCACTATTCCTGGTACTGTGGAATAGGTATTATTTGGTAACTGTAGTGGTATTAAGGTCCTATCTGGTGATATGTGGTCATGGTGTGGTAGCATTATTTGATAACTATGCTGGTATTTTTTCAATATTTGGTGGTAATATGTGTATTGGGGTAGATGCATTACTTGGTAACAGTGTAATGGTGTTAGTTAGATGCTATCCTGTGATAATATGTGACCATGATGTACTGGTACTATTTGGCCATTGTATAATGGTATTAGATGGTAAATGTACGACTATTATTTAGAGGCTGTGTACTACTGGGCAGAGGGTGAGACTGAATACTTCCCAAACACCAGCAGCTATATCCTCTACTCACAGAGTTTTCTGTATTGTACAGTCTGCCCTGCCTCTTTTAGCGCTGGTAGAGAATACTTGCTGATAGTGTTGAGCAAATCGAAGCATCTGAAGTGGAATTCAATCCGAAGTTTAGGAAAAATTTGATTTGCAACAAATCTGAATTTTCTGGTGCTTCGTGGTACCAGATAGTTGCTTTTCTAAAATGGCATCTACACGGGTTACAAACTGAAAGTAAGAAGCACTGGAACGTTATATGACCCATAATGCTCTGCAGCCAGCCAAGCAGCCGATGTCCATCCCCTGTGATGTCACAGCCCTTTAAAAGCCTCATCCTGTGGGGTCTCCACCATTTCACTGTGATCTAAGCATAGGGAGAGAGACATGACAAGCACTAAGGACAGTGTTCAAGAAGGCTTTTAATTGTGGAATATTGGATAGGGAGACTGCAGGGACAGTGTAGGGAGAACATAGGGAGAGTTTAGGGAGACTGCTGGGATAGTGCAGGCTCTATAATTCCATTAGGCCTTGATTCTCAAATTGGGGCGAATAAGCTGTGTAATTTTTTCTGTTATTGGGGTGCCCACCTTGTTTGATAGATAAGCAATCCTATTATGCTTTGAGTCTCAAATTAGGATGAATAAGCTGTCTAATTTTACTGATATTGGGATGTCCATCTTGTTTAATAGATAAGCAATTCTATTACGCCTTGATTCTCAAATTGGGGTGAATGAACTTTCTAATTTTACTGTTATTGGGGTGTCCACCTGCCTGCCACAATAACTGTTTTACTACTAGAAAGGACTAACTATGCATGTTGTTGAAATGCACAGTGATGTACAGCGAGATACACTCTAACTGCAATAGCTGATTTAACGCGCTTCGTGACTAATTAATTTGGAATGAAGCAAATTTTGGGGAAAAATTTGGAGAAGCGTCCAAATCTAATTTTTTCAAACTTCAGTTATCTTTACTTGCTGTCTACTACCACTGTTATCAAGTGTTGCCTCCTGGCAACTGTTGTTTAGGAGATCCAAGTTCTTCTCGAGAAGAAAAGACTGGGAACCTTTCTCCCTGATCGCTGACTGCCACATCCTCAGCTTAGCCTGCTGTAATAAAAACTATGAGAATAGAGGTGGAGTGCTGTGTTCACAATACTCCTAATCTCGCCAAACCTTCATAATAATTTTTTCAGCACCCTTGTTGAACAAACTCCTGCATATGCCCTTGGATGCATTTATACCTTATAAATGATAAACTAATTAAACCATATTACACAGTACATAGAAAACCGCCTGTGTGCAAAAATTTTTTGCGTGCCAACAACTCGTATTTTCCTTTGAATTTAGCTGTCCATATCTTTACTTCCAGGGCGTCATATAATTTATTGATCTAAAGAAAACACTGATGTATTTACAGAGTCAGAAAAGGATGACCTCATAATCTATTGGGCCTTGATTAGACTAGACTACTCCAGTTTGTCTAGGAGGTGGAATATTTACCCTCCAATGATTTGTCCAATATGGTAGGGAAACAGTATTTTTATTGAGCCAGCAAGACAATTTATCTAGTGTTATTTACATACAGTACCTACCTATAAAGAGCACATTGCAAGGGAACAAGTGGATCTTTCTATCTTTTTCTTGTATTAAGGGCTTATGCACCCAACCATATCAATACTCTGGTCCACAGAAAATGTATCCACAAAATACGGATAGCTTCCATGTGCATTCCATATTTTTTCACTTCTATCAACATAAAGGACTATTCTTACCTGCAAACATCAATAAGAATTGGATCTTATTGTACCCAACACAGTTTCATTATGTGTGGGTACCGTCATGTATTTCAGCTCACAGTAAACAGTACTTATTTGACATCAGTAATGATATTTTTCAGTAGTGTTGTTAGATGCGTTCTTGCTAGATGAATGTTAGACATATTTCTCTTCCTTATGCAACCTCGTGGCTGGTGTCCACTAATACTTTGTGCCAAAAATTGAGCATTTTATCGCTCCTTTTAGCTACACTGTGTCTTCTTGTCTTTTCTTTTCAAAGCTGGTAAAATTGGAGTAAAAATTATCTAAAACATCTTAATTTGGCTGTGCCTTGCACATTTTTCCTTTTTGCTTCGGGTTTTTCCTTTACGTCAGATTTAGGCATATCCCCAGGTTTACTAGAATGTCTGCAACTAAAATCTAGTGATGCAAATGAGCCCAACTAGGGTTTGTACAATTTTTTCTGACTTGCTTGGACAAGTAGGTAGAGCTTATGGTAAGTAGGATGCAGCCTAGGTGTGACATTTTGCTTTAAAATTTCACAATAATTCTGGTGAAAAATTTCTGTCCCAAAATGAGCCAACCAATAGTTGGATAGTTAGATAAAGTGTCTATCCCTGCACCAGATTTATCATCCAAGCTGAGCCACTGTTTTAAATCTGATGCAGGTCTAGATACTATCATAGAGTCATAGAGGTTTTTATGTATTTTTATAGCCAATACTCTAGACTTTTCCTTCATATAGGAAACATGTGAAAAAAATGTATCTAAAACTCTACCCAGCTGCTCTATGTCAATTTGACCTAAGGCCATGGAGCTAAATAGAAGGAGATTGTGTTACCAAAACCCACTTTTGCCATTTTTGCATATAGTGTAGTCTAAAGCAGTAGAATGGGTCTTAAATAGTGATGAGCAGCATAGGCAATATTCGTATTCGCAATAAATCCCACATTTTTGGCCTAATATTTGCCATAAATTCATAAATTTTAGAATTCATGATCTCCAGTCATTATTTTCTTGATTGCGAAAATCGTCAATGTAGTATATTCGTGATAAAAATTTGCGATTAGAATATTCGCGATCAACACTAGTAATGGGTAGGCAACTTTCCTATTGGTTGCTAGGGATGTTGCTAAGCTCAGACAAAGATATTACAGCCTTCTCATTGGCCCACAAGCAAGAAGCAGTGAGGGATCATGGGTATTGATTAAAAACAACATCTAGAATATTCGCGATTACAAAGATATAGCGCTATAGTCTCGAAATGCCGATATTCGCGATAAAAATTCACGATTAGAATATTTGCGCTCAACACTAGTCTTAAAATCATCTGAATACTTTTGTAACTGCACTTAATTAAACATTTTGTAAAGCCACTAGAGTTACTCAATGGCATCTATTGATTTAGCACCACCTGCTGGGTTGCTCTTTTTTAGTTTTTCTGTCTACCTGATTGAGGTGAATGCACATCTTCAGTTCTATCCTTCAACTGCCACTTTCATATGTACTGTTAGATGCTGAAACAGTTACAGGGATAGAGCTGCAGCACGTCTCCTGTGTAAGAATACACAAACCCTCAGCTGCCAGTTTGAAGAAAATCTAGCAATTGGAGCAATGAATGGGGAGAACTCTGGATCCATATGAGGGACAGAGCTGGTTCTACCTGTGTTAGAAGTAGATTGTCATGTACTACCTGATGGCTGATTACATTTTCCTTCAGGATCCTGCGATTTTCCATTTTTGAATTTTCATTTTTTACTTCCTGCATTCCCAGAGCCATAACATTTTTATTTTTCCATTCATATAGCCATATGAGGATTTGTTTTTAGCAGGACAATTTGTACTTTTTAATAGCAACATTTACTATTGCATATATTGTAGGGGGAAGTGGAAAAAAATGCAATGGGATTTGTTTTTATGGCTTCCCCTATTCAGTAAAACTGACATGTGTCCTGGGTCAGTACTATTTCAATGAGACCACATTTACATAGTTTTCACAAAAAAAAAGTTTATTTTCATCACCATATTCTGATTCTTTTTGTTCAAGATGATTTTTAGTTTTTATTGATGCCAGACAGTGTGTAGAACTTTTTGATCACTTTGTATTCCATTTTTTTGGGAGGTGAAGTGACGAAAATGTGCCGAATTAGCATTTAGATTTTTAAGTCCGCCGTTTAGGATAAATATTTTTTCTGTTTTAATAGTATGGTGTTTTGGGATGCAGTGATGCCCATAAAGTTACATTTTTTATTGTTTATTTTTTTATTCTAGGGATAGGGAGGGGCAGCAATTTGAAACTATCTATTTTTTTGTTTTTAAAACTTTTAACTTTTTTTAAGTCACTCTAGGTGACTATTACATGCAATCATTAGATTGCCACTAATATTCTGGAATATATATCTATCCATTACAGAATACAGAACATAGGTTTCAGTAAATTCCAATGCAGTGCTGTGTATATTCCAATGCAGTGCTGCCACCTGTAGGCCAGCATTGCAATGTATCAGTAATCAGCCTAGATGCCTTGGCTGGAGCCTATTACTAGGGGAAGTCAGCATGGACAGGAAAGCTCTCAACTTCTTTAGCGGAAACCCGGCAGTTATGGTACCTGCTGGAATTACGGGTACGGCACAGGTCCAAAAAGGGTTTATATTTACATAAAAAATAAAATGAATTAAAATGTTAATTGTAAACAGACCTGAAGCCTGTAGGTGCAACTAACATCTGTTGTCCAGTCTCTCATCCTATCTATTTTCTTGACAAGACAGACCGAAGCAACTCCATTGCCGTGGAAAATATAATTTTGTTTTACTCCTATCCGTCCATTAACATGAATGTAATCAGGTAAATGGATAGAATAAATAATGTTTTCTGGGGGGAGAGGATGATTTTCACATGATCTCATGAGACCTGCATTAGGAACAGAGACAACTCCTTTAATATATTGTGGTAGACGAAAGCATAAATTGATGTTTCTCAAACCATGAGGTCTTCACTGGTAAGGCACTTCCTCTTGGGCATGTTTTAAAAAGAACCTGTTGCTACAAATTGCAGTGCAATCATATTATAGAGCAGGAGGAGCTGAACTGATTGATATATACTGTAGTTTTATGAGAAAAGATTCAGCAAAATATTAATGTAATTGACACATTAGATCTCTGTACTTTCTGAATTTAAAACAACCCCTATACACAACTATCACTGACTGACAGCTATCTCTGTATAGACTTACACAGAGAATACTATCAATCACTAATAACACCTCCCCTGTGTACAACTATCAGTAACTGACAGCTATCTATGTATACACACTTACACAGAGAACTCTATCAATCACTGATAACATCTCCCCTGTGTACAACTATCAGTGACTGACAGCTGTCTCTATATACACACTTACATAGAGAATGCTATCAATCACTGATACTATCTCGTTTTGTACAACTATCAGTGACTGACAGCTATCTCTGTATCCACACTTACATATAGAATGCTGTCAATCACTAATAATACCTTGCAAATGTACAGCTATCAGTGAATGATAGCTATCTCTGTATATGCTGTGTTGCCTCAACTTATGGTTTCTCAACTAGAATTGATTTAATTCTGTGTTATATTGTTAACCAATATACTTAGTGTACTTTATTTCTCAAGATGCATCAATAAATTACCTGAAGGCATATTCACTGCATCTTCTTCCCTGGAATTCTACATGCAACTGGTGTCACCAGAGGAATGATTATAGGAAGTTCACTATCTTCCATTGCTTGTAAATTATTATAAAAACAAACTGTCTTCACCAATACTGTGCAACTAACTACAGACCTTTCTCTAATCTCCCCTTCATTTTTAAACCCCTGGAGCCCTTGGTCTATTCTTGCCTCCTCCACTACCTTTCTGTTAACTCTCTCCTCATTGCAATCTGGTTTCCACACTCTACACTCTACAGAAATTGCCCTCGCCAAAGTGACAAATGACCTCCTGATACACACTAAGGGTGAAATTTTGCTGAGTATTACCATATTTTTCGCCCTATAAGACACACCGGCCCATAAGACGCACCTAGGTTTTAGAGAAAGACAATAAGAAAAAAAAATTTCATTACACCTCAGGTCAGACCACCAATCAGACCCCAATATTAATCAGACCTCAGCTCACAGTCCTCTATGCTTTATTTTAACCTCCCAACCATATACGATCAGCCCCCAGTCATATATTAAGCCCCCAGTCATATAATCAGCCCCCAGCCATTATTCAGCAGCCCCCAGCCATCCATTATTCAGCAGCCCCCAGCCATTATTCAGCAGCCCCCAGCCATCCATTATTCAGCAGCCCCCAACCATTATTCAGCAGCTTCCAGCCTCAGATCACAAAATAAATAAACCACTTACCTCTCCTGCTCCTGGAAGCTGCCACTCCTCTCCTCCAGCGCAATCTTCTTCCTCCTGCGGTCGGCTTCTGTGAACTGGCGCACACAGCGTGAGGTCACAGAGCGCCCTCACGCTGTGCGCAGCCACTGCACAGCCGACAGCCGAGGATCAGGAAGCTGTTAGTACAGAGTCTTCACCGCTTTCTGTTCCTCCGGTGCTAATGAGCGCTTCCATAATTAGTATTCACCCCATAAGACAGTTTGGGGGGGAGAGTGCGTCTTATGGGGGGAATAATACTGTAATACTCAAAACACCCCCCTCATTAAAGGGTAAAATTACCCTGAAAATTGCTTTTTATCTTAAACCTTTATGAAGTCACCTATATATCTGTGCATAAGATATGAAGTTTGATATTTCATAGATGGAACAGTGTATCAATTACTGTTCATGCTTTGTTTCTCATTGTACTTCTTATTGAAGAATAAATAGTCATCAATAAAGTAGGCTTTAAAAGAAGTAGAGGTTTTTCAGTGTTTAGAGCATCATACTATGGGTTTAACAAGTGGTGTAAAGCAATATAGCACAAAGCCACCTTCATACAATAGTATTTGATCAGTATTTTGCATCACCATTTACAAATGCTGAGGCAAAATTCTGTTGAAATACTGGCCTAATGTAAATGAAGGATGGCATTACTTGATTTAAAGCTGGCTATGCACTAGTGATTTTGATCACCAGAAACAACTGATTTCGAGAACTGGTCAGCCATATTTTGTGTAATAAATTATCGTTTTCAACAACACATGAGTGTATTGCACTGGTCCTGCTACGGTGGTAGTAGTGATAGTGCTGCTGGCAATGTACCAGTACTGCTCACAGGTAAAATAAAAACCTCTAAGTGCTGTGTATATTCCCACGTTAACTATCTGAGCACCACCCCAGACCTGGAGCCTGATCCCCACCTCGTGCAGACTACTGCTTGCGGATATTTGATAGCATACAAACTCTCTGACAGCCTGTAAATATGCCCCTGAACTTACCTGGGCTGTGAAACGTCGTGATTGTACTGCTATAAGCAAACAATTGTGGGGATCAGGCCCCAGGTCAGGAATGGTGCTCAGATAAATAGCATGGCAATAACACATGCAACAACAACCAACCAATGCAATATGTCTGGGACTCAGGCTGAGGTGTGATTTTTTATTTCATTGTCGTAAAATTATGCTGTGCTTCGTATAACCGATGATATGTTAAAAATATCGGTCCAGTTCGACAAATTTTCAAACTCCGAACTTCGGTTTGGACCCGAATTGATTTGAGCTGAACCAAAGTTGATCCAATTGTCCTGAAAGTTTGTATATTACCCCCTCTAGCCTCCTAGGACTCATAGGGGCACATTTATTAAGATTTGCGTTTTAGATGCTGGTCTTACTAAGCCCTATACCTGGCGGTGAATCTACCTGAGTTATGAATTTGGTTGGACTTTGCACACAAATCTCTGGTGCACTAAAAGGTGCACTTTATTAAAGTGAGCCCAGCACAACCAATTCCATAGCTATTATTCAGTTCTTTCTGTATAAGGGATAAAGTACTTATTTAGCCCAGGAAGAGTCAGACACAATGCTGGTTCAAGCTGGAGTCAGTGTATAAAGCTTTTCAATAGACCTCAGACTTCTTCTTTATTAAGGCAATAGAACGACGCCCAGTGGGAGATGGCTTTACAACTTCAGCCAGTCAGCCCAGAAAGTGCAGGTACATCAAAAGGACAGGGGAGGGCATCAACATGGCCAAACAGTGCAATGCACACACCTCATCCCTGTATAAGGAAGGATGAGTCATGTTCATTGTCTGATCAGTCAGGTAGCTGCCCATCCCACATCACTGTCAGCATGGACCTCATTCAATACTGCTCAGAGTGACCAGTATCTAGTGAAGATCATTCTACTGGTTGTTATAGATTTGGGACTATCTGCGGGACATTGCTACGGCTATTGTCAGTATATGGTACGAGTATACCGACAAGGCAGATATGTATCCAGAAAGGGATAGCGAAGCCGCAACAGAGGTATAATATGTATCTCTCGTTATGCAGACTTCACTTCTCTAATGTGTATAGACATTTGAAGGCAAGAAGCCGAGCGCATTGCACTTAGTGCTCACAAACCGGCAAACGCCCCCCTACACACTGAGAACACGTCTCCAAGTCCATAAAAAGGTTTTCATACTGACGGTTTTACCGCTGGTCTCGATTTAACCCAAGTACCCTCTGCTAGAGCGTTCCTTGGTTAAATCAGACACAGGTAGACAGATGAAAATCTATAAAACACACATATACAGCCTAAGATAAAATGTCAGCATAATTCCATATAATAAAAACAGCCTCTTCAGAACTTCAGCAGATCCAGTGCTGCTTCTAAACGTAAGACAGCTTCTTAGCTGTCTTACATTTAGACCATTTTCTACATCTAAAACAGTCTGTCCTGTTCCCCGGCCATGCCATGCCTACTTTTTTAGACCTGGCGTGAGCAGAGAAAAGTCGCAGATTGCGGCAATATGCACCAGAAATATGCCTAATTTAGTTGTATTTCTGTTTAATAAATGACCCCCATAATTTTTTGAAAGAACTTGTTTCTCTTTTAGTAATGAGCGGCATAGGCAATATTCGTTTTCACAATATTTCGTGAGTTTTTCGCATAATATTTACAATAAATTCACAAATTTCAGAATTTGCGATCTCCAGTCATTATTTTTGCGATTGCGCAAGTCGGCACTAATGATGCACATAATTTTTGTGCAATACATGCAACTTCACATTTTATCAGGTCTGAGTAGATATTACTGATTGGTACACTAAGTATTGTTATGACATTACAGCACTATGTCTGTAGCATATATGTATGGACAGCAGTGAAACAGTAATTCCTATCACACTACCTAACACCTTCCACTGGAATCAGCTACACTATATCACTAGCTAACCTACACTGACTATCTCCCACTAACTATCTGTGTTATATATTTGAGCTAACTAACCATATCTAATGTAATTGGATCCAGATGAAAGCACAGAGCACAGAATGTTATGGGCTATTGAAACAGTATGGATACTTGCTTGTTCTATATACACTGCTCAGACCTATGTACATGTCATATGTCATGTCATATTCTGTGTGAACACGCACAATAAACTAGATATTTACTTTGACTTCTATGGGTGCATCAGAGTTTGATTTCTCTGTGCACGTTATTTTTTTTACTAATTTGGAGCAGTACATCAACCTTCCTGTTATCTTGACCAGATCCAAAACAGTTGGCTGCCCAATGTGGGGTTCAAGGATAGGATCCCCTGATCCAGCACCCCAGATAACCAGACGAGGAGGACCTCACTAACGGACACCGGGACTGCAGGCCAGTGATAAGGTACAAAAATTGTCTTATCTTACCTCCACGTGTCCTTTGGTGTATTTCATCTGTGCCTGTCTGAGGGGGGGTGCCATGTCAGCTTGGGGTGTCCACGAAGACATGAAAGTAAGAAACCTATGTGTTTTAAAGTCTTGATGTACTGTGTTTAAAAACTGTGAAGACTCTGTTGACAAGTATCACTGACTAAGAGACAGAGAGTTCTCCTATTTGCCTGTATCAGAGTGCAGCCAGGTTGTCTGACTCGATCACAGAAGGGGGAGAGCGGTCCGCAGCAGCCCAGAAGTGTGCTTGTCTGGGACTCAAAGATTCATTAGGTCTAGTGATTACTCTATACAGAGATCTATAGCCGACTCCAGTAGGTGCAAGAGATGATAGGATATAACGCAAGTCTCCCAAAGGGTTACTGCTCACATGAGCAGTAAGTGGCGGACAAGAGAGGACAACGATTTGTGAAAAGTCTGAGCAAGTTAGAGAAGATTTATATATATATATATATATATATATATATATATATATATATAAAGTAAAGGTGGTGCTTTGTGTTGTACAACATGGCAAACTTTGCTGACAGAAAAGAAAGGTAGAAGATGAGAAGTTAGTGGATACAGTCCTAGTGTGTGGCTTGACTGTAGCAAGGAATTTGAACAGACGGGAGGAGAGCTAAATCTTGATGAAGCTAGTGGCAGATATTATTGTAAACCGGGTAATCTTGGGCCGGGTCAGCCATCGCCCTATAATGGCGCTGAGAAAAAAGAAAGTGGGTGGGTCCACCTCCCGAGAGACATGTTTTGCCTATGGTGCTCCAGGCCCACATAGTCACACCCCTGTAAGCATGTCCTCCCAGTCCCTGCTACGGCGCCATCTTATTCCAAGCCGACGCCCACGGCTGAACCATTAATCCCCTTCAGCCCTGATCCTCCAGTTGCCCCTGTAGTCTCACCAGTGGTTCCATTATATCCCATGATGAATCTAGACGGCATGTTTATGGCCCCTAGTAATCCACCTCCTGCCTCAATCATGACAGTGGGACAGTCAGAAGCATCTGAACAAGATAATCCGGACAGTGTTGTTGGTCCTGTAGACTCTGACACAGAGACTCCAAAGCGACCACCCCCAATAGACTATAGTGGCTCCGACACCCAACCCTTGAGCCTGCCCAGACCAACTCTGCTCCAGGAACATATTCATGAATTACAAAGGAATATGCAAGCTTTAGAAAGGGGCAATTTCGAAGATGTAAAGGAAGCCCTAGCTCTTACCCGACAACAAGGGCCTCCAAAATGTGTCCTTTACCCCGCAGCAGTTATTCACCATAGTGAACCTGCTGCCAGATCCTGAAACCCATCCCATGCTCTTTTTCAGGAAACTGTCACAGGTACATTAAATGTATGGATGTACATGGGCAGACCTACAGAGTATTGTGGGTAACAAGACAGGAAATATCCTTCACTAATAATGGACCATATCCCCACACCTATCCTAAGGGGTCTGAACTTCAACCCTAGAGGTGGTGGGGAAGGAACTCTCATTCCTTGTAGACACTGGTGCAGCCAGCAGTGTTTTATGTGAGACTGCCGTACCTCCTTCCTGACTCACTCACTGACATTCAATTACCCTTTTCTGGACTAGAAGAAGTCGTGCAGCATAACCCCGTTACCAAGCCACTCTGAGTCACTTATTCTGTATTCTCCTGGACCAAAACCCCTTTGCTACACCTTCCAGCAGGAGTCATGTCGCAATTTGTTGTCAGCCAAACATGCCCCTTCAATCTGTTAGGCTCTGATTTTTTTCAGAAAATCCAAACTAACATACAGTTCAAAGAGGATTGGACGGTCACCCTCGGTACAGCCCTATACCCGGAAGAAAATTGCCTCCTCATGGCATTAACAGCTCTTCAGGTCACTGATTCATATGAGCTAGGGGATTCGCTGCAAACCATTTTGCACCTCAACCCCGATATCCAATGGGCCAAAGGACCCCAGGATATCGGACGCCTCAATGTCCCACAAGTCACTGTGACCCTGAAGGACCCCAAGGTCCTGCCATACAAAGAGCAATATCCGCTTTCTGTCTCACAACAGGATGCTATTACACTCCAAGTGCATGCCCTCCTGTAGAATGGGGCAATCTAAATCACTACCTCTCCCTGTATCACGTCCCTTTACTCAGCTGGCTGTCGAGTCTCACAAGCCAAATTGCAGCTGTGTCTCCCCAAAGTTGTCTTCCTAGGTCATTGCATCTCTCAAGGTAGCAAGCACCTCACTGATGCCAGGAAAAAGGCAATCTCTGACATCCAACTCCCGGACACCCCTCATCAGCTGCAAACCTTTCTGGGACTCATCTCTTTCTGCAGACCCTGGATCCCTGATGCTTCAGTCCTAATGCAGCCCCTATACAACTGCATACCCTGCAATGCTACTACTCCTTTCCAGATGACAATGGAGGCCAGAGAAGCCTTTAAAACACTGAAGTCTGCCATTGCATCTGCCCCTGCTCTTGGCAACCCCAACTAAAACCTTCCTTTCCGACTATATATCATGGAACGTCAGGGCCACACGACTGGAGTCCTTACTCAAACTCATGGTGGCTGCAATAGACCCCTGGGTTACTATTCTAAGTTCCTTGACCCTGTAGCCAGAGCCACCCCTTCCTGTGTCTGAGCCGTCCATGCTGCCAGCTCTCTAATAGACGTTACATCTGACGTTGCACTTGGTCACCCCCTCACTATACAGGCTCCCCATGGCATTTCTGCCATCCTCCAGCAGACTCAACCTAAACCCCTCAGTGCAAAGCGCCACCTCTAGCTCTAGTGTAGTCTGCTCCTGCCAGATAATGGCACAATACAGAGATGCCACATCCTCAACCCTGCTGCACTCCTTCCTCTTCCAAGGAGGGAGTATACTGGAGATTCTGAAGATTTTATTGATCTACATGCTGAAGAGGATCTTCAAGAAGATGCACTATGGGCCTCAGCCAACTCTCTTTACAAGGAACAAGATCATGATTGCATCACAATGATGGAAGCTGAAGTAGGGACACCATCATCAGTCCAAGACACTCCTGTCACGAAAGGTGTACAGGAAACTAGAAGACACAAAATGAATATCCGACTAACTGGATCCAAAACTAAGGAACAAAAGGGAGAGCCCTGCATCAGACCTGGCACTCTCCCTGACTGCTCAGCCTATGCAAAAATCCCAATGGTAGATGATCGCATATCCTCGTACCTCGACTGTATCACACCTGAACACCCTATAATAGAGAGGAGACACGACCACCGGCTCCCTACACTTGATACGGAGGGAGTCAGGGTCACCTGGGATCCAGCAAATAGAAAAACACAAATGAATGAACAAAACTTATCTGTAGAAGACTCAGAAGTAAGATCAGCATGCACACACTCCAGGAAGGAATATAAACTGCAAAGTGAAGCAGTCTGGGAAGGGATTTAAAGGGATGCAATCAGTGCAACTACATGACAACTGAGAGAGGCTAACGAGATGAGAAAATGAAAGCAAAACAAAAGGAAGCTCAAGGAGGAGGTTCTGAAAGACATCTGACAGAGCTTCTCAGATGTCTGGTGGTGACAACTCCTCTGACAAACCCACATTGGACTCTCTTTGTGGATGGCTGAAGGTATGCCGATGACAAAGGGAAGTTCCATACAGGCATGGCAGTCACTAGTAAGCATGACGTGCTGTGTGCAAGACAATTACACCCAGACCAGTCAGCACAGGAGGCTGAACTCATTGCCCTCACTGAAGCCTGCCTCATGGCAAAAGACTCTAGATATTCCTTTGGAGTGGTTCATGACTTTGGAGAAATATGAAAAGCCTGGGATTACATCACAGCCACAGGAACCCCAATCAAAAATGCTTTAGCAGTAGCGGCTCTAATGACAGGAGTACTCCTGCCCACCCAAGTGGCAGTGATCAAGTTAAAGGCCCATACTCGAGCTGACAGCTCTGAGGTCGGAGGAAATGCCCTAGCTGACCAAGCAGCCAATAAAAGCAGCAGTGAAAGAGGAAAGAGTCAGCCCTTGAAGAAGAATCTGGACTCTGGACACAAGGAAAAAGAGTGTGCCTATCCAGAGCCCTCTATCCCTTAATAGCCTCAGTGGCCCATGGGCCCACCCACCAATCCAAAACCATCATGAAAGAACTAATTGACAAAATACGGGTGGCCCCAGGAATTACCCCGGTCCTGGTAATACATACCCAGTCTTGCCTCATTTGTGCCGAGTGCAACCCAGGCAGGAGTAAACCCACGCCCACAGAGTGTCTTTCCAGAGCCCTGTACCCATTGCAAAGGATCCAAATCGACCACATCCAGATGCCAATGTTCCAAGAGTTTTAATATGTGCTAGTAGTGAGTGGCCAGAAGCCTACCCCGTCAGAAACCAGACAGCAACCACAAACTAATGCAGGAAACTGTTTGTAGGTTCGGGGTACCTGAGGTCATTGAGAAGGATCAGTGCCCAGCATTCACTGCTAGTCTAACCTAAGAGGTCTGGAAGATGGTAGGGTCACACCTAGCATTTCACACCCCTTACCGATCCCATACGAGATCCTATTTGGGACAGGGCCAAGAATGGGACAGTATTTTCCACAGCAGCTACAAATCCATTATTAATCTGTTGCAAAATATGTGATAGCATGGAGAAAACAATTGTCTAACATATATGCACAAGTTCTCTCTTCCATTCCAGATCCTGAGTCCCTAGAAGGAAGCCACACTTCCGTGAAACTCGAAGGGAGACCCACCTGGATCCACACCTCACATTTTAAAAGAGTAAAGGCCGTCCTGACGACCCCGGAACTACAAGCCATGAGCATCCACCTACTTATCATGACTTTGACCCATATACCAAGTTAAATCCAGTAAAGACAAGTGCCTTTGCCTGTCGCAGGGTGGGCAGATGCCCCATGGCTGATGATAAACAGATCAGGACCCTCTATAGATCATAGCTCTACCCCCTGGTAAGAGGGATACTGGGCTAATGTCACATGTTTTCCTAGCTGAACACACTGTTGTCTCAAAGTACAAACCAAAGGCATGAAATTTAGTCCACACATACACTCAGGTTGCAATGACTCAGAATCAGACAGCCACATGCAGTGTATTGGTGTAGATGCCGTGAACAGAAAAGACCTTCCCAGTTAAAAGGATATAGGCTGGCAAAGGGAACAATTAGCCAAATTAATTATCCAATTATTCAATAGCACAGCAGTGGCAGTTCCAGAGGACATATACTTAGTTTGTGGACACAAAGTGTACAAATGGTTATCCGAGAATGTCACAAGACTGTGCACCATCGTCAGGCTTACTCCTGCCACCTGACCTTTATAGTACCACACTCTGAAATTGACATAAATGCCATTCCTAAACACACCTTGTACCATAGGGCCAAAGATAACATACCCAGACCAAACGGTAAGCCACATGTTGTAGAAATGAGCATCCCCAATACATTTTTTAGTACCCTTTTCATATATTCCATGATAGTGAAGATGTGGGATCATTTGGTGGTAGCAACTGATTATCTAGATCAGGCATCCTCAAACTGCGGCCCTCCAGCTGTTGCAAAACTACAACTCTCAGCATGCCCGAACAGCCTACAGGTATCAGCCTACAGCAGGGCATTGTGGGAGTTGTAGTTTTACAACAGCTGGAGGGCCGCAGTTTGAGGATGCTTGATCTAGATGATCAAATCTGGGAAGTGATGGAACTAAGGCTACTTTCACACTTGCGCTTGATCGGATCCGTTCTGAACGGATCCGATCATATTAATGCAGACGGAGGCTCCGTTCAGTACGGATCCGTCTGCATTAATAACTTAGAAAAATTTCTAAGTCTGAAAGTAGCCTGAGCGGATCCGTTCAGACTTTCAATGTAAAGTCAATGGGGGACGGATCCGCTTGAAGATTGAGCCATATGGTGTCATCTTCAAGCGGATCCGTTCCCATTGACTTACATTGTAAGTCTGGACGGATCCGCACGCCTCCGCACGGCCAGGTGGACAGCTGAACGCTGCAAGCAGCGTTCAGCTGTCCGCCTGGCCGTGCGGAGGCGAGCGGAGCGGAGGCTGAACACCGCCAGACTAATGCAGTCTGAGCGGATCCGCATCCATTCAGACTGCATCAGGGCTGGACGGAAGCGTTCTGCTCCGCTCATGAGCTCCTTCAAACGGAGCTCACGAGCGGACAGCAGAACGCTCGTGTGAAAGTAGCCTAATGAATACCTCAAACATTGTGCAGAACCAGTTGATTGTTGTCACCAACCAACACACATTAGTTCTAGACTATGTTACAGCTAAAGATGGAGGTATGTGACCGGCTTGTTGCCCTTACATAGACCAGCAGGGTAATTTGCAAGTTAAGGTGTGTCTAGAGAAAATGGCTGATCTAAGAGATAAATTGCTGGCTGCACATAAAGCTGATAAAGATACACGGTGGTCTGATACCTTCTTGTTCCTTAACCCCGCCAACTGGTTTAAAGGTATTGGGGATTGTCTCATGGGAATTGTCCAAGGAATATTACAGGTAGCCCTAATACTATTGGTAATATATATGGTAATTAAGCTTGTTCTTACTTGTGTGACCCACCTTTCAAAAAGAATAAAGAAAACTGATGAGCAACCCATCATGCTTCTCTATGATGAGGAAGAACAAAAGGAAACACCATTCAACACGGTTCCCCCTCCCAACTACGATGCTGTGCAGAGATAGGGTAAGATGAATCCCAGGGTACTATCATAAGCCCTGAAACCGGGAGCTTATCTATTAGAGGTAAGTTGTCGCCACTGCAGGTGAAGAGGATGCAAAGGGTATGCCCAGTGGTTTCGTTAGGTAGGAAGGGATAGCCAACAATCAAGTTTCAGAGGGGAGACTGTTACGGACTATTGAAACAGTATGGATACTTGCTTGTTCTATATACACTTGCGTTGCACTGCTCAGACACCGCCTAGTAGAAAGGTCCTGCTTCTTGGATGTACTGCCAGGCATGCATACAGCTTTCCCACTAACTTGGAGATGGGAGGGGGGAAGGAGGGCATTCCAAAGCCCTGTGTACATGTCAGTGGGGGGTGGGGCTTCCCAGTAACCAATAAAAATGCACCACATTTGGTCCCATCCCACCGGGGGGGGGGGTATATTCTGTGTGAACTCTCACAATAAACTAGAGATTTACTTTGACTCCAATGGGTGCTTCAGAGTTTGATTTCTCCATGTACATTAATTTTCTACTAATTTGGAGCAGTACATCAACCTACCTGGTATATTGACCAGATCCAAAATAAACGGGTAGGCAACTTTCCTATTGGTTGCTAAGCTCTGACAAAGATATTGCAGCCTTCTTATTGGCCCAAAAGCAAGAAGGGAGGTTACTAATGAAAAAAAAAAATCTAGAATGTTTGCGATTACGAATATACAACACTATATTCTACATCTTCGCAAATTATCAAAGTGCCGATATTCGCGCAAAAAATTTGCGATTAGAATATTTGCGATCAACACTAATCTCTTTGTCACCTCCAAAGACCATCTGAAGCTGCCACCAGTAACTGAGAGTAACAGTTTTTTAAGCAGCTGGCCATGCAGCTTGCCATGCAGCTCTATAGTGCAGTGGTTAACATTCTTGGCTGTAATGTAGAAGGTTGTGAGTTCAAATCCCGCCACAAACTTTTTAGAAATAGAGGCTAAATTAGATTTAAATACAGTGACTCAAGCACACATGATATTCGGCTGAGCATAGTGATGGTCGAGCCAAACTGGTGTGCGGCTAATCATGCTCGCCCAACACTATTAACTAACTCTTTCAATGGTTTTTGTCAAAATATAGCACAAGATAACATTGTGACAAAATTTATCAGCGTTAAGGCCTCTTTCACACTTGCGTTGTTAGGATCCGGCATGCACTTCCGTTGCCGGAAGTGCCCGCCGGATCCGTAACACCGCAAGTGAACTGAAAGCATTTGAAGACTGATCAGTCTTCAAAATGCGTTCAGTGTTACTATGGCAGCCAGGACACTATTAAAGTCCTGGTTGCCATAGTAGTAGTGGGGAGCGGGGGAGCAGTATACTTACCGCCCGTGCGGCTCCCGGGGAGCTCCAGAATGACGTCAGAACGCTCTATGCGCATGGATGACGTGATCCAGGCGATCACATCATCCATGCGCGTGGGGCGCCCTGACGTCACTCTGAAGCGCCCCGGGAGCCGCACGGATGGTAAGTATACTGCTCCCCCACTCCCCACTACACTTTACCATGGCAAACAGGACTTTAGCGTCCTGGCAGCTATGGTAACCATTCAGAAAAAGCTAAACGTCGGCAAGTGTTCAGGATTTTTGTCCGGAGCATAAAGCGCAGCATGCTGCGGTATTTTCTCCGGCCAAAAAACGTTCCGGTCCTGAACTGAAGACATCCTGATGCATCCTGAACGGATTTCTCTCCATTCAGAATGCATTGGGATAATCCTTTTCCGGCATAGAGCCCCGACAACGGAACTCTATGCCGGAAAAGAAATACACAAGTGTGAAAGAGCCCTTACAGTGTCAATTTAAGCTTGGTCACAACTGTATGCAGCTTAACTAAAATGAACCTCCCCACAAAAAATGTAAATTGCGACTGTGTGGAAACTGAATATACATAAATGGACGATTGAGGCTTGATGCTCATTATCACCTTAATACACACAGGTACATTGCTGACACATATTGGGTATTGCTACAGTAATCATGTAAATATGCAGATTATTGAAATAGAACAATAGCTGTTCTGTACCCGCATCCACAATGTTTTTATAAAGGATATTGGCAATAAAGCTGCTTTGAAATTGGATGAGTGCCACCTATTTTTGTACGTCTTTGAAGATAATTAAATTGAACCTTTTCCCCAAAAAAATGTAAATTGCGACCGTGTGGAAACTGAATATACCTAAAGAGACGATTGAGGCTTGACGCTCAATTACACCTTAGTACACACTAGTAGATTTCTGCCACACCTTGGGTGTTCCTGCAGTAATCATATATATATATATATATATATATGTATATATATTTATATATATATATATATATATATATATGTATATATATTTATATATATATATATATATATATATATATATATGCAGCTTAATTAAATTGACCCACCGAAAAAAAGATTTCAATTGCAACCATTTGAAAACTTGAATATACAAAAATGGATGATTGAAGCTTGACACTCAATTTCACCTTACTACCAACATACCTTGCTGCCACACCTTGGGTATTCCTGCAGTATTCACATATACAGTCAGGTCAATAAATATTGGGACATCAACACAATTACATTATTTTTGGCTCTATACACCACCACAATGGATTTTAAATGAAACAACCAAGATGTGCTGTAACTGCAGACTGTCAGCTTTAATTTGAAGGCATTTACATCCAAATCAGGTGAACAGTGTAGGAATTACAACAGTTTGCATATGTGCCTCCCACTTGTTAAGGAATCAAAAGTAATGGGACAGAATAATAATAATAATAATAAATCAAACTTTCACTTTTTAATACTTGGTTGCAAAACCTTTGCAGTCAATTACAGCCTGAAGTCTGGAACACAGACATCACCAGGAGCTGGGTTTCATCCCTGGTGATGCTCTGCCAGGCCTCTACTGCAACTGTCTTCAGTTCCTGCTTGTTCTTGGGACATTTTCCCTTCAGTTTTGTCTTCAGCAAGTGAAATGCATGCTCAATCGGATTCAGGTCAGATGATTGGCTTGACCATTGCATAACATTCCACTTCTTTCCCTTAAAAAACTCTTTGGTTGCTTTTGCAGTATGCTTTGGGTCATTGTCCATCTGCACTGTGAAGTGCCATCCAATGAGTTCTGAAGCATTTGGCTGAATATGAGCAGATAATATTGCCCGAAACACTTCAGAATTCATCCTGCTGCTTTTGTCAGAAGTCACATCAATAAATACAAGAGAACGAGTTCCATTGGCAGCCATACATGCCCACGCCACGACACTAACACCACCATGCTTTACTGATGAAGTGGTATGCATAGGATCATGATTCCTTCTCCATACTCTTCTCTTCCCATCACTCTGATACAAGTTGATCTTGGTCTCATCTGTCCATAGGATGTTGTTCCAGAACTGTGAAGGCTTTTTTTAGATGTCAATATAAAATAATCAGCAGGCACTTCACCATCTGTATTTCACACATGTATAACACATTTATTAGTATTTAAAAAATATTTTAAAATGATAAAACAATAAATTTAAAATGAAAAAAGGGTAGATGTCGTTTGGCAAACTCTAATCTGGCCTTCCTGTTTTTGAGGCTCACCAATGGTTTACATCTTGTGGTGAACCCTCGTATTCCCTCTGGTGAAGTCTTCTCTTGATTGTTGACTGACACACATACACCTACCTCCTGGAGAGTGTTCTTGATCTGGCCAACTGTTGTGAAGGGTTATTTCTTCACCATGGAAATAATTCTCCGGTCATCCACTACAGTTGATTTCCGTGTCTTTTGGTGTTGCTGAGCTGACCGATGAGTTCCTTCTTTTTAAGAATTTTCCAAACAGTTGTTTTGGACACGCCTAATGTTTTTGCTATCTCTCTGATGGGTATGTTTTGTTTTCTCAGCCTAATGATAGCTTGCTTCACTGATAGTGACAGCTCTTTGGATCTCATCTTGAGAGTTGACAGCAACAGATTCCAAATGCAAATAGCACACTTGAAATGAATTATGGGCCTTCTATCTGCTCATTGTAATTGGCATAATGAGGGAATACACACACCTGGCCATGGAACAGCTGAGAAGCCAATAGTCCCATTACTTTTGGTCCCTTAACAAGTGGGAGGCACATATGCAAACTGTTGTAATTCCTACACCATTCACCTGATTTCGATGTAAATACCCTCAAATTAAAGCTGACCGATCTGCAGTTAAAGCACATCTTGTTTGTTTTATTTCAAATCCATTGTGGTGTATAGAGCCAAAAATGTTAGAATTGTTTCGATGTCCCAATATTTATGGACCTGACTGTATATGCAGCTGAATTAAATTGATCCCCCCAATTTTTTTTTTATTGTAATCATTTGGAAACTGGATATACATAAACGGACAATTGAGGCTTGATGCTCAATTTCACCTTAATACACAGTGGTTATTTGCTGCAACACCTAGGGTATTGCTGCAGTAATCTCATATTTACTGAACCCCAAAAAAGGATTTCTGTGAAAATGGGGGGGGGGGGGGAATCAAAGTATTTGCTTGCAGGTAGCTGCTTTTGAGATCTGCATTGCAGTAGCTGCAGTTCTGCTAGGAGGCACAGCAGTTACAGCTCATCACTTCTTCCTTCCTGGCTGACAGCTTTCCTGTCTCCCTATTCTACAAAACACAATTCTTCCTCTTTATTTTAATCCCTTAACGACCCAGGGATTTTAAATTTTAGCGTTTTCGTTTTTAACTCTGTGCCTTCCCATAGTCCTAACTTTTTTATTTTTCCATTCGCATAGCCTTATGAGGGCTTATTATTTGCGGGACAAGTTATACTTTCTAACGGCACAATTTACGGTTGCATACCATGTAGTAGGGAGCAAGAATTGGGAAAAAAATCAATTCTGATAAAGTTTTTTTTTTTTTTTTACACTGTACACTATGCGGTAAAATGGACCTGTTATATTCATTCTACAGGTCAGTATGGTTACAACAAAACCACACCTGTATAATTTTTCTTGTGTTTTAATACAGATTTTTTTTTTTAAACCTTTGATGAAATCTTTTTTTCATTACCATATTCTGACCCCTATAACTTTTTTGTAGCTATGTGTATGGGGCTGTGTGGGGGGCTCATTTTTTGCGGGACGATCTGTTCTTTTCAATTATACCAATATGAAGTGTGTGCAACTTTTTCTTTAAAAAAATTCTGTATTTGAAGTGACCAAAAATAGCAAATTGGCATTTTTCTTTTTTCCTGCTACGCCATTTGCCGTATGCCATTAATATTGTTATATTTTAATAGTATAGGCATTTTTGCATGCAGAAATGCCCATAATGTTTATTTTTTTATTGGGTAAGTATTTTTATTTTAAGCAAAGTGGGGTGATTTGAACTTTTAGGTTTTTAATTTATTTTTTTCTATTTGTAAAAACTTTTTTTAAACTATTTTTAATACTTTTTTTAAGTCACCTTGTGCGACAATAACTGGCAATCATTTGATTGCCCATAGTATTCAGTGGTGGCTAAATAGCCATCATTGAAGACTTCATTTGCACTATATCAATACAAGGCTGCCACTTAGTGGCCTGTATTGATATATACATCTAATTGACTCTGAAGCCTGCTTGAGGCTTCGGTCAATTAGCGCAAGGTAACAGGTTCCCCGATCTCAGCCGGGGAAAGCTGTTACCGGACCGTCAGCGCACAACTTCCGGTTCCGGTCTACGCAGATGCCATGGTCAGATTTGACTACGGCATCTGAAGGGTAAGATGTATTTGATCAGCCTTATGGCTGATCGCATACATGTGCTGCGGGTCTCTGCTATTTAGAAAAGCAGAAACCCCAGGGCTAAGGCGCCCGCTGCACTTGTGAGCATTTTTAGGGATCCTTAAATGGTTAATCCTAGCCTAGTTCTGCTAAGAGGCACAGTGGTCACAGCTCCTCACTCCTTCTCCCCTGGCTGACAGCCTCCCTGCCTCCCTATTCTACACACAATTCTTCTTCTTTATTTTAATTCTAGCCTTTCCTTTACTCTCCTTGGCAATAAGGTTGATTGATTTCTAACTGTACCTGATTGTTTTTTTCACTTTCCCTGACTGCCTATGATCATTTTCCTGGCAGACACTTTAAGCCTGGGAACCAATCAGGGCAAGCCCTTCCCCCCACTTCCTTTCAGGGTCATGTGAGAACCCTTTTTCTTCCTCCCTGGTGCTTTTTTCCTGCCAACATGTGCACTAAAATGGCGCTACGTGCTGTTTCAGTGGATTCATCCAAAACAAACCTGAAAATATATTGGGTTTTATACTGTTGGCAGCAGTAAGCTTTAGTAATAGCTGTATTAGTATAGCTAACTCCATCCTGCGGAGTCCAGAAAAAACATACAATGCCAGTTTTTCTTTATTAATTTATTAGGTATTTGGACTAAAACTTTTCTGTAGTAGGTTTTTATGAAACATTTTTCTTTATTTAGCTTCTGCGGATTTTGTGTTTCACAGTACCTAGCAACTGCAGAATGCTGTCTGCTTGGTCTCCTGTCCCTTTCTGTTTTCTTCCGAACAAACGTCCAAGCTGATTTAAAACCAAATCAAAGTTTGCATGAATAAGCACTTAACAAAGATTTGTTACACAAAGAATGTTGTTAAAAGCACAGTTTTGTGATATATTTTGTTTTGCATTTGCACTATTCTATCTCTAGTCAAGATTTAATCTAGAAGTTCAATTTTTTTTTAATGGGGCTTTTTGAAATCCAGACTCCTACTGTAGAAACAAGCCCTTTCAGTTGTAAGGATTTAACAGTCATAGAAATTTTTCAGCAAGTTTGCTATGTGTGAATACATCCTAAACATGGGCATGCAAGCATTATAAATTCTCATAATCATTCACAAAAAAAGTTGAGAAACAGGAAAAAAAACATCTGAAGGTGAAGTAAAAACTAAATGAGCCGTGTCAGAGTCTTGTTTAATATAGTCATTAAACTGCTGGTGGAACATTCCAATTTCATGAAGTCATAAGCCTTAAAGGGAACCTGTCATCAACTTTATGCTGCCGATACTAACCCAGCATAAAGTAGGGACAGGTGAGTTGATTTCAGAGGTCTGTCATTTATAAGGTAAAAGTAAGTGGTTGCCGAGAAGCAGCTGTAAAATCCATGCAGTCTAGGTCTGGAAAAGAGTCATGGCCGCCTGAGAGTCAAAAGAGTCATGGTTATTAATGAATTCCTGCTCTCCCTGCCCACCTGCTGATAATTGACAGTCTTCTACCGAGTTTTTCTCCCTTTCTGTATAAGAGAGAACTGCCAATCATCAGCAGATGGACTGGAGAGCAGGAGATTATGAATAAGCATGACTCTTCTTAGGTAGCTTTGACTCTAATCAAGGCCTGGGCTGCAATGATTATGATGCTGGTTCTTGGCAACCACTTACTTTTAGCTCATGAGTGGCACACCACTGAAAACAGCACTATTTGATGCTGCCCTAAAACATAATGACAGGTTCCCTTTAAAAATCAATTACTGTTGAATATCAATTCACAGGTTATATTATGTTAAGGAGATATGTTTAAATTTGCCTCATTTTGATGGCCCTAGAATTTTTTTTGTGGTTCTCAAGCTGAGGTCTAAGAGAACCTAGTTGTTTGGTGGCATTGGAGCAGATTTTGTATAAACTGTTAAATATCTGAGTAGTGTAATAGTTAATCTCACAGTGCTCAGCATATTCATAGAGCAATGTAAGATGTGATTTGACATTTTCCAACAGTTTTGTACACGTTTGACACATTTCAAAAAGCAATGAAGGGGCTTCATAAATATGGCCTATAGCAAAGGTGAAAATCCTGCACTCCCAATATAGAATCCAAAACATTATTGTCGTCTTACACAGGTATGTATAAATCTTCTGGAAATCTGTGTTTTTCAAAGCATGTCTACAGATAGCGTTACTGAAAATGTCAACATAAACCAATGGCATTGCAAAACATGCCGACAAGGTGGTGCAGTTATCAGGTGAACCACACCTAAACTGTGTCCCAGAAATTTCATTTTGCACCAAAAACTGATTTTACTCTGCTCTTGCCACTTTTCAAAAGTGAGTGTTGCTTACTATTTTAATAAGGTGTACTCCAGATTCCCTTCATTAAAAACTGCCCCCTTCCGTGTTTATTTAGTGTCGTTAATTTGGTGCCAGGTTTTTGTATGCAGTATTAAAGTGCCTAGTGGGAATATTTTCCACAGTCATGCTTGATAATATTATAGACAGGACCACAGAGCATTGGAATGCTGCACAGGTTCCTCAAAGCAGGAGAATCCTGCACAGGTTCCTCAGAGCAGGGAAGTCCTGCACAGATTCCTCAGACCTGAATATTCATGCACAGGTTCCTCAGTGCTGGGAAGTCCAGCACAGATTCCTCAGAGCTGGGAATTCCTGCACAGGTTCACCACAGCTGGGAAGTACTGAACAGGTTCCTCAGGGCTAGGAAGTCCTGCACAGGCTCTAACTATCCATCAACGAAAAGGATGGAAACAACCAGATCTGGAACCCCTCTATCCATGGGCCCCTACTGATTGAATACTCTGTCTCTATGGTACAGTATGTGCGACCTTAAGTCCTAGCATACCAAGAACGCAAGAATCCCTAAATGCACAGGATGCAATTGACCTCTACAACTAGTCATCATCCACCATTTAGCTGCAGTGGCCACATGTGGGTGTTCTCAATATCATCACTGCAGGACAGGAACAGAGACCGATGGGACCATTGGAGCATCAGGGTATTTGTGAGGTAATACTTATATCTTTCTTTTTCCCCTCCTCATTCAAGCACTGTTTTAATTGTCCTGGACTCCCAAACAACCCCTTTAATAAATATTTTGGCATACTGTACAGACAAATTATCCAGGTAAAGTATGATTTTGGTATTTTTTGCAGTCAAACTCATAGTCACCTGCAGCTGTTGCAAGAGTTCGTACATGGCATGTAAACATACTTTCATATGATGTGCAATTTTCCACCCTTTGAAATGATTTTTAGGGTACGGCCGCATGGTAGGTTTCCTGATGCAGTTTTGGTAGCCAAAGTCAGAAGTGATAAAAAAAAAAAATAGGAGAAGTTGTTTCTGTTGTTTTTTTACTATTCTCTCCTTGTTTCACCCACTTTAGATTTTGTCTTATAAAACTGCATGTAGAAACCTGTGTGGCCGTACTCTTAGACACGAGCGCCATGATTCTATTTGTTGTGTAGAAGTTCAAAAAGATACACCCTGCATAATGTGACTGGTAGACAGGCACATTGCACATGTGGCTTCAGTCAATAGTATACTGTAAAGGTTTTATATCCTTGGTGTGCCATTTAAAGGGGCTTTCTGGGAGTTTGATATGGATGGCCATCAAAATTTTATTGGTGGGAGTCCTACTCCCAACACACCAATCAACTGTTAGCGCTACAGAGTTCTCACAGCTCACCAATCACAGTGCTGTTCATTGTATAGTAGCTGTGCTTGATATTGCAGATCAAGCCTATTTACTTTAACGGAACTAGGCTACAAACAGGCCATATGACTAATGTGTTGTCAATGACCTAGAAAGAGGCCACCGCACTCCTTTTGAAACAGTTGATGAATGGAGGTGCTGGGAGTCAGACGCCCACCAATCTTATACTGATGACCTATGCTAAGGGCAGGTAATCAATATGTTATTCCTGAAAAACCTCTTTAACAAAACGCAAAAAATAATATGACACGAGTATTATTAGACTATATATTGTCTAAACTTTTCTGTTACCCTCATGTACTGCTCCAGGGCATTGTTCATAGGTGTCATCTATGAACAATGCAGCAGTTTATTAGTTTATGCAGGTCTAATCACACAAGCATTCTTCACCTTCTGTGCAGTGCTGGACATGGTAACTTTTCCTGTAGGAAAAGCAATGGTTGTGTCTATGATTTCCTCCACACAGGGCGTGTCCATGCTGAATGTCAGCGTGAAGAGTCCCCTGACACGTCCATGGCTTTCCTCCACTGCCTGTTGTCACTAAGCTCCAGGCATGGTTTTGCTTCTACCTGCATACATCATCTTCTAGTATTATAGCACATCATAGACATCATTATGACATATGTAATATGTGTTTACTGTGTGGGCAGGTTACAGTGAACTATTGATACAGTGGGCGGGGAGGGACATGGCTGTGCTCGTAGCTGTGCAGGTCCCATTGCCCAGTGTGAGTGGTAGTCACTTCAGAGAGAGGGCGGGAGAAGGACTGCCTGATGAGAGTACTACTGTGCTCCTCTGTGTACTTCTGCCTACTGACTTCACTGTGTGTGGATCCAGGGACATGATGCTTCTCTGTGTGAAAGGTAACATATAACTCTGCTGAATGAAACTGCTAAACTTTACTACCACATTTAAGGGCCATGCTATGTCTGACAGGAGTAAAGATGGGCTCTGTCTGCATGGCTATCTAGTCACTGTATTATACTGGAGTAGTATAGCGTGTGTAATTCTACAGAGCAGTAAAACTAGACACAAGGACCATACCAGTCATTGGGGTGTATGAGCATCTGATCTCTTCACAGAAATATCCCATTTGGTGATACACTATGGTAAATATTCACACATAGAGGATGAGACATATTTAAAGATAAATCAATTCTGCATCGAAAAAAATTACATACAATTTGGCAATGGTTTTCTATGTGGTTGCGGTTTTTAAAGGTGAAAAATCTTCAGTTAATGTGCTTTACCTGTGAAAAATGCAGCCACATTAAAAACCAGGGCAAAAAATGCATGATGTGAATATAACCTTAGGGCACATGCACACAATGTGGATTTAATTATTCGTGGAAAAACACCAACATAATACTCTGCCAGCAAAGTGAATGAGATTTGACAAATCTCATATACACTTAGCTTTTTTCTTCCATGTGGAAATATATCTGCTGGGTGGAGTTTGTGCATTAATTCTGCACCTTCTGTAGTGTTTTTCCCCCATAGAGTTCAATTGGGCTGTTAACATAAACAGAAAAAGCCACACGAAAATCCACACCAAAAACGTCACAGAAACTGCACAACAATTCATCAAAATCACGTTAAATAATGTGGATTTATGTTCTTTTTTTCTGCATGCAAATATGAATCATGTGCAGGTTCTCATAGGGTGGGTTCACACATGTTTTAGTGGCATATTTTTTTGTTGTTCTTTGTGTGTCATTTAAGATTCCTGCTCCAGATGTTAACTGAAAGTCTATGGGAAATATGAAACTCAGCACACAAAAGCATTTTTGGGAATTTTTTGTTAATTAGGTGGCATATTTTGGGACTCCTTTTATTTATTTATTTTTAATGTAGCGTGTCGTAGCATTTGGCATTTTTTCTGGCATTTTGACACCTACCTCTCTATAGGCAAAAAAAATACCAGAAAAAAGTGATTTAGAGTGGTTTCAATGGTGTTTTCTGAGTGAGCAAATAAATAAAAAATAAAAATAGAGCTAGTTGGTGTCTAAGAACCCTTACAGATGCCCCAACAACCTGGCAAAGAGTGTTTATAATTTCTGCCATCTGGACTAACCACTATGGGGCAGATTTACTAATGTCTAATATGTTGACCGTGTAAACTTTGAGGCAATTTATTATGAGGGCAATTTGTTTTTATTTTATTGGACTGTCTGCTGTTGGCTGTGTCCTTTCTTGTGTCAAATTTAACAAATGTCACGTGACATTCAAGTGAATAGGAAGGAGCTGTCTCAGTGAATGGGATGGAGGATCTGCCATTACACTGCTTGTTACTGCAATATCGACATCGAGCAGGTAACATAGAAGAACACAGTGCTAGTACGAGAAGTGCGTTCTCTTCAGCTGATTGTCAGGGGTTTAGTTAGTTGCCCTCCTGCAACTCAGATATTGATGACCTATCCTGATCCTGATGGCAGCGCGGCACCTTTAAAGTGTAACTGCCGTTGCATTTTTTATCCCCTAATGGCATAGTACACCCTGCAGTATAAGTGTTTTTGTGCTTTACAATTTAAAGGGATTGTCTCATTTCAGTAAGTGGCATTTATCATGTAGAGGAAGTTAGTAAAAGCCACTTACTAATATATTGTTATTAATCTAGTTTGATAGTAAGACAGCTCACTCCCTATAATCACGGCTAGGTGCCTGTGTCGAATATGAATCACCCTTTCAAAATAGTGGAAGTATTATAAAAAATAGACCGGCACGCAAACATAAGGAATCACGTAAGAGACTCAGGAGATAAGTGATAAAATAAAATACAATTTAATAACTAAATACACAGTAAAATCTAATAAAAATACAATACAGCATAGACGTGGGATAATAATAGGTAAGCAGTCCCATATAAAGATTCTGCAATACCGTGTGCTGATAATTATAGCTAGAAGGTCTGCAGGTTGTTCCTGCTGTTTAGATAAATATGCCAATGTGGAAAAACTGTCCCATTATAATGGTAGTTTTAGTTCCCGTTTCATAAACTTTGTGATAGTAAATAGCAATGTATGGCTCTTTAGTACTCACTGTTCGGTAGTGAGCGTACTTGTGGCATCCCACGTGTAGAAGCGCTTACCTCGATGCAAGGTGGATTGGATACATACAGCAGAGTGTAGTGTCTCACTGGTAGACTAAATCGGAGTACCGATGACTTGTTCCTATTCTGGCGAGATAAACTGTTGCCTTTCTTTCGTATGGTACATTGAATGGCTTCAATTCACAGTGAATCTTCGTTCGTGTTATCGCGAGAGTGGGAGGTTGCCTTTCTTTCGTATAATGCCGTGAATAACATCGATCCGCAGGCTCATTTTATCGCAAAGTGATACCTTGACAGTACAACGATCTTTTAGTGGGTTTTCTTTCAGTAGTGCATGGCCATGCTGATGTACTGGACTCTTTATAAATAAACCTTAAGTCCCAATTAGTATGTACTTTCCCAACGCAAACGTGTATCACATATGTCAGCTATTGCTCCTTCAACAGACCACTCTTATATGGTTACACAATGAAGTTTTATCAGCGGATATAATTCACTAAGCTGTCCAATTTGTTATCTAACTACCTTTTTGTGTATATTCTATTTTTATAATTTTATCTTGATGTATGGTAGTATAGTGGTGTTTATTGAATATTGATTTATTGACAGCCACTGTTCTCCAGGGCTTCCAGATACACGAGTGCCCCTCACCCATTATTTCTCTATTTATATTCGCTTCCTGGATTTAGGTGATCCTAGGGGAGTGCACCGAGTCCATAGGGGTCTCTCAAGTGAGCCGCCATTTTGTTTATTTGAGCTAAATCAACACTATGTCACTGGGCCACTCTGTGGCCTCATGCTGCTGCTGCCACCTCCACACTTTGTCACCTTGCCACTCTGTGGCCTCCTCATGCTGCTGCTAACTCAACAATATGTCACCTTGCCACTGTGTGGCCTCCCCATGCTGCTGTTGCTACCTCCACACTATGTCACCTTGCCACTCTCTGGTCTCCTCATTCTGCTGCTAAATGAAAGCTATGTCACTGGGCCACTCAGGTCTCCTCATGCTGCTGCCACCTCCACACTTTTTCATTGTGCCACTCTGTGGCCTCCTCATGCTGCTGCTGCTGCCACCTCTACACTATGTAACTGGGCCACCCTGTGGCCGCCTCATGCTGCTGCTGCCAACTCCACACTATGTCACCTTGCCACTCTGTGGTGTCCTCATGCTACTGCTAAATCAAGACTATGTCACTGGGTCACTCTGTGGCCTCCTCATGCTGCTGATGCCACCTCCACACTATGTCACCTTGCCACTCTGTGGTCTCCTCATGCTGCTGCTAAATCACCACTATGTCACTAGGCCACTCTGTGGCCTCCTCATGCTGCTACCACCTCAACACTATGTAAATAGGCCACTTTGTGGTCTCCTCATGCTGCTGCTGCCACCTACCCACTATGTGTCACGGCCTTTTCTGTGTGCGCCGTGACACTTGTGCCATGCTTGTGGTTGCCGGCGGCAATGTGTTGCTGTAATGGCATGTGGTGGCAGTGTCTCGGCTTTGTCTGTGTGCGCCGTGACATGGTTGCCATGCATGCTGTTGCGTGTGTTGGCTGGTGTGTGCACTTCCCCTTTAAGTTGTAGCCTTCCCCTGTCTGGTGCTGTAAGGGTTAACTCCCTGACTGGGTGTGGTCACTTGGGTTTTATCTCCTGTGGCTTCCTGGCTGGAGTCAGTTGCACTTCAGCTGTTGTTGGTACTGGAGCTCTGCTCCAGTCCAGGGTAATCTATCTGCCCAGTCCTTGAGGGCCACCTTGTAGGACATCGATGTCATCTTCAATGTCATTCCTTTGTCTCCCTGATGCTCTATTTACAAAACCTCACTTGTATGTTTGGTGCTGGTTTATGTTCAAGGTTTGCTGTTACATGTCTGGGCTGTTGTTGGTGTTTGTCCCTGCATGTGTGTAAGACGTTTTCCCTGTATGTGTTGTACCTCCATGAGGGGGTTGGTTTCCTGGAGGGGTAAACCATAAATCTGTATGCAGTGTTGCCTGAGGCTGCTGTGTTCCTTGCGGCATGGGATCCAGGCAGTATCAGAAGTGCTGGATACCTGTGTGTGTGTGTTGTCTGTATGGTGTCCTATTTGATGTGTGGGCACCTGTACTTATGCACGGGTTACAGTCGTGGTGGCTGCAGCAGGTAAGTGTGTTTCTGGTGTTCTCACCTGCCCACTCTGTTGCTGCATATGATCTTTTCCTTTGCCTGCTGCTAGGCCATTTGAGACTCCTGTTCATCCGTGTCTGGGAAGAACAGGTCGTCTCTCCCCTGCTTCTATGTTAGGGATTATCAGGGCGACTCAGGGCCTAAGGTATCCTGGTATGAGCCGTCCTACCATCCAGGTCCGCTCATACGGTGAGGAGTTAGGGTGAAGATTAGGGACGCTTTAGGAGGTGACCTGCTCCCTGATTCTGGCGCCCTGGCCTAGCTGCATCCCCATTATACCTGACATTGTACGGTGGGGGGTTTACCCCACTCCCCACCGTGACACTATGTCACTGGGCCACTCTGTGGTCTCCTCATGCTGCCGCTACCTCAACATTATGTAATTGGGCCACTCTGTGGACTTCTCAAGCTGTTCTCTCACACTCCCCACGCCACTCTATTTTGCCTTTTTGGCCTAGTTGACATCATCATTTATTTGACCCTTCTTCTGGAAAAATGAGACTTACAACGGATCCTGTCTGTGTAGCAATTGTAAGGCCTGTATGGTTCCATCAGAATTGGCTCATGATTTGGTAGCCAAAAGCGAGAGTGGGTACAAAACACAGAAGACATGCAAATTCTCTATTCACGTGTCATCTCTGTTTTGGATCCACTTCTGTTTTTTTTTGGCGTTAGCAATAATGATGGATTACTGAACAAATGTTGACTGAGGAAAGGTGGATGCTCAATAGATAGGATCTGTTTTTGGGGGGTTTTGTTCTCACGGATCAGAGGAAGGGCAAAATAGTTAGTGACGTCAACACAAACTTACTGCTGACACCCTCTCCACTCTGTCAGGGGGGCTTATATAAGCGTTTACTAGAACATGTTCTGTAGAAATCTATGTGGAATCAACTGACGGTGTAAAAGGAGTGCGCTTTTTCACGCTACAGTAGGATCTTGGGCCTCTGCACGGTTCTTTATACCTGGCGCTAACATCGACCTATAAGGCTGAGTTCATACTTGAGTTCCTTGGTCAGTTTTGGTCCCATAACTGCCTAAATAAGTGAAGTGTGCAGTGATTCTAAGAGCGACACCTGTCTTGTGCGTGTCATACTGACTCACAGTATTGTTTCAGTACCACAGCAAACTCCCTATGTGTGTTACTGCAAGGCACAGTGTTCTACACCACTATAAAGGCTCTCCGCAGCCAGGAAAAGCTGTTTTTTAATGTGATTTGCAGCAAATAAATTCGGATCTAATAGAATCTTTTCGGAAAATTCGGTGAACCAGCCGAATTTTTTAGAAATTTGCTTATCTCTAGTCGTAATGTGTGACAAAGCCCTGAACAGAGCCTCTAATGCAGATGTAAACACGTATTATAGTGATATACTGAGTGACAGTGTTAAAAAAGAATAAATTTCTCCTTTTTTTCTTTGTAGTGAAAAGAGGGCATTTTAATGGAATAACAGGTAAATATTAAGGTTTCATGTGCTGCACATCATGATAAATGTATTTGTGTATTAACAGATGGGTTTGAATTGTTTTTTTAAATACAAGTTTAATATGTTTTAAAAAGACATGTTTTTCTATAATTAAATGTCCATGTGCACTTCACATCAAAGAGTCAAAGGCTAGTTTCACATCTCCATTTACCTGAGTTCACCATATCATGCATAGCCTCTGCTGGGACAGCCTGCCGGATCAGGTAAATGAAGATGTGAAACTAGCCTAACCTTATTAAAAATGGTTTTTCATTCCTGAAGCATTTTCTAAATGGCAAATATTTGTGGACTGAATCAGAAACCAACAAATGTACAGTACAATGTAAAACATCATACAAAATGGATAAAAATATTTATAAGTATCTATGAAAGAATGTAGATTGGAAATATAGTCTAAGGGTACATCTATTCATACAGGCAGTGGCTTTGAAAATTCACACAAGTGGATAGGGTGTCATTGGGCACCCCACAGCTGCAAGAAATCCAACCCTCTTAGCCATATCAGGCTTGAGGTTTTGCATTGTTGTTTCAATAAGTAGCATTGTTATACAATAATTCTGAAGATTTTTCTAACAGTATTAAGCAAGTTTGCAAATTTTTTGGTGCTGAACACAAAAATAACATTGAAAATGCTACATTTGGTCTTGCTTGAAAGTTACAGAGGGAAAAAGTAAAAAAATGCAGAAAGAGCTGAAAATTTGAGAGCCTGTTGAAGGACAGCAAAAAAAAAAAAAAGAAAAGCTTTAAAAATTGTGTAAGGCTACTTTCACATTAGCGTTTTTCTTTTCCGGCATAGAGTTCCATCACAGGGGCTCTATACCGGAAAAGAACTGATCAGGCATATCCCCATGCATTCTGAATGGAGAGTAATCCGTTCAGGATGCATCAGGATGTCTTCAGTTCAGTCATTTTGACTGATCAGGCAAAAGAGAAAACCGTAGCATGCTATGGTTTTATCTCTGGCAAAAAAAACGGAGGACTTGCCTGAATGCCGGATACGGCATTTTTTTCTGTAGGCAGACCTTTAAAAATGAGGAAAAAAATACCGGATCCGTTTTGCATGATGACACCAGAAACATGGATGCGGTATTGCAATGCATTTTTCTGACTGATCAGGCATTTTTCAGACTGATCAGGATCCTGATCAGTCTGAAAAATGCCTGATCAGTCAGACAAAATGACATGCGTTTGCATACAGTTTGCCTGATCAGGAATCAAACAACGCAAGTGTGAAAGTACCCTTAACTAGTTTAGGCTACCCTCACACTTGCGCTGTTGTTTTCCAGTATGGAGATCCGGCAGAGGAAAAATACTTTTCCATTTAGTCCTCATGCATTCTAAATGTAAAGAGATCCGTTCAAGATGCATCAGGATGTCTTCCGTTCCGTCACTGAAAACAATGTAAGTCAATGGTGAGAGATCCGTTTTTTTAGGAGCCTAAAAAAACGGATCCATCACCCATTGACTTTCAATGTATTTAGTGACGGATCCATTTTTCTCAGTTTTGATTTCACACAACTGCACCCTAATGGAACGATGCATTGTGATGTGCAAAATCAAAACAGATCCATTTAATTCCAGTATTTAGATCCTCTGCCGGATCTCAATAATGGAATTAACAATGCAAGTGTGAAAGTAGCCTTATTAGGAAATGTTGAAAATTTCCATTAGTTTGTAAATGTACTTCTATCAATATGCAAGAAAATGGGCTGCAGAATGTCCCTGAATCTGCACATATTCTATTCCTTTTCAAACGTGCTCCTCATTAATTGCTATGCACTCAGTGATGAACATGGAGAGCACTTTTATCAGGATATTGCAGTCATTAAGAAGTGTCAGATAGGTAAATAAAGCCCTACAATGTTGACACATTATTGCTGGATGATCAGAAGAGACGCCCCAGAAACGGCATACAAGAGACAGACAAAAAGACGTCATAATTGAAGCATGTGTGGGCATTCATTTTGTAATATTTAAAAAAAAATCTCTTTATACTCATTGGAGGAGACTTATTAACACTTCTGTTCCCATATGCCATATCCCTGCACTGGAGTGAGATGCGCCTAATTTATTCACAGGTAGATGCCTTTTAATAATAATCTCTGGCACTCTGTGCACCAGAAGCTCAAATCTACACCAGCCAGAAGCTGCCATAGATCTGACCTATTACTTACACCAGTTTCTAGTATATGTTATAGTAAAACCGGTGGGCCACTGTAGTGTCCACCTTCTCCTACTAAGCCCCACCCCTTTTCTTAACGCTTTAGAAAAGTGCCAAAATGCTTGAAAAGTCCCAATTTATTGTGTGTGCCATAAAATTTGACTTTTTAACTCCAGAGCAGTGGTGTAAATAGCTTGATTAATTGTTCTGTCTTCTTACATGTTCACACAGTGTGCAGTCTGACATTCAGCATTAGTGTTGAGCGTGAATATTCGAATTGCAAATTTTTTTCTCGAATATCGTGACTTTGAGATTTTGCAAATATTTAGAATATAGTTCTATATTTTTGCGAAATCGAATATATATATATATATTTTTTAATGGTTATATTTTTTTTTCCCCCACTTCCCTAAAGTTGTTCTTACCTGTCCTTTAGATTCCTGGCTTCCTGGCTGCTCCAGTCAGTGCCCGTTGCCGCTTCTGCCGACTTCCGTGCTCATGGAGCGTCCCCATCACCATGGGAATGTCTCCATATACTAGAATGTACTGTCGGATTTGAGAATTACATTGAAATCACAATTCGATTAATTCAAGTTATAATAATCGAATTGCGACTTCAACTTAACACTGCTATATTCCATATTCATTAATTCTAGCCTAATATGGAATATAGCAGTGCTAAGCTGAAATCGCCATGCGATTACTTCGAGTTATATTAATCGCATTGCGATTTCAACTTGGACCTGGTTTACTATGGTTTGCTTGTTAGAATTAGCGAATATGACGAATGTATTCATCATATTCCACAAAACGAAGATAACGAAGTATCTATTCATCAACTTCGCTAATCATCAACTTCGCTAATTCTAGCAATCAAATAGGAAAGTTGACTATAGAGACAGCTAAGTTTATATGCGATTATATTACTTAGCTTTTTTTAAAAATAAATAGAATAATTATAATACCTGATAATTATTATAATTATTCTATTTATAAAAAAAAACAAAGTAATATAATCGCATAGCGAATTAAACGTAGCTGTCTCTATAGTAAACTTTCCTATATGATTGCTAGAATTAGCGAAGTTGATGAATAGGCAGCTAAAACGAAGATGGAGAATACTTCATTATCTTCGTTTTGTGGAATATGACGAATACATTCGTTATCTTCGTTTTGTGGAATATGACGAATACATTCGTCATATTCGCTAATTCTGCCAAGCCATTGAAGCCAACCATAGTAAACCAGGTCCAAGTTGAAATCGCAATTTGATTATTATAACTTGAATTAATCGAATTGCGATTTCAACTTGGACCTGGTTTAGTTGAGACCCAGCAGCAGCATCAAGTTGAAATCGCAATGCGATTAATATAACTCGAAGTAATCGCATGGCGATTTCAACTTAGTACTGCTATATTCTATATTCGTTAATTCTAGCCTAATATGGAATATAGCAGTGCCAAGTTGAAATCGCAATTCGATTAATTCAAGTTATAATAATCGAATTGCGATTTCAACTTGGACCTGGTTTACTATGGTTGGCTTCAATGGCTTAGTAGAATTAGCGAATATGACGAATGTTTTCGTCATATTCCACAAAACGAAGATAACGAATGTATTCGTCATATTCCACAAAACGAAGATAACAAAGTATTCTCCATCTTCGTTTTAGCTACCTATTCATCAACTTCGCTAATTCTAGCAATCATATAGGGAAGTTTGCTATAGAGACAGCTACGTTTAATTCGCTATGCGATTATATTACTTTGCTTTTTTTTATAAATAGAATAATTATAATAATTATCAGGTATTATAATTATTCTATTTTTTTTTTTTTAAAAAAGCTAAGTAATATAATCGCATAGTGAATTAAACTTAGCTGTCTCTATAGTCAACTTTCCTATTTGATTGCTAGAATTAGCAAAGTTGATGAATAGGTAGCTAAAAACGAAGATGGAGAATACTTTGTTATCTTTCGTTTTGTGGAATATGACGAATATATTCGTCATCTTCGCTAATTCTAGATATCAAACCATTGAAACCAATAAGAAAGTACTAGCCTTAAGTTAAAAATCGCAATACACGATTATTTAAATCACATATTAATTGCGATAAATGAAATAATGAAGAATATTCGATTTCGAATATCACTATTCAGCATAAACCATTCCTGTCTTCTATTTAAGAGGACTGTTCTTTGTAGTTTAACTTCTTTATTGATCAACAGGTTGTACTCTCTGTGCGGTGCTCGTAAGTGAGAGATTGTACAAGTGCGATTGATTGATAAAACAGGATTGTTTGATGGGGAAAACTACAAGAATACAAATAACATGTATAAGTATTAAGTATAGATAGTATGTACTATAACATTTGCATAACACTGAAGCACATGGTAAAAAGGCTGCCTGTACATAAGATTACATGTCTAACATCTAACAGTTATAACTCTCTGAATAACAATTACAACTAGCTGAACAGCTCTGCAACACACAATATCCTTAAAAACAAAGGTAGATTTCTCACCAGATATGCTTTTACAAGGATGGTGATGTTTGAGAAGGATACATGCATAGAAGGGCTCTGAACTGTGTCCTGGAGACTGGAGGCTTCTCTTTCCCAGAATGCTTTTCACTTCCACAATGCTTTGCACCACCCACAATGCAGTAGTCTTTGTAAAAGGAAAAACAAAGTCTCTGGCAGACGTGATATGGAATTATTTTCCCTAACCCTGCTGGGCAGAACATTAATAACCTCAGTGTTATTTTCTTTTGTCCAGTATAACTTCAAAACAAGAATAAATCAGGCATATTTAACGTAATTTTCATGTTCAGCAACCAAAAGTTAAATAAGATTAGTTAATCATGTCTCCATTGTAAAAGCTGTGTACAAAAGTGGTTATTTCTTAATGGAACACCACATTCAGAAAGTTTTTGTAATATTTTTAGTAAAAAGGTGGCAGAGTAGCCTAAGGCCACTTAGTGACGGTTGTAAAAAGGTGTTCACAGAGGTTAAAGGGAGTCTGTCACCAGGGTTTTCACTGTTATACCAGGAACTATGCCTTGTAGTACTAGTTCAGCTTAACATAATATCTTTCATTTAGGCCTCTTTCACACGGGTGTCATGGATTTGGGCCAGATAAGATGCGGGTGCGTCGTGGGAAAATGCACGATTTAATGCGTTTTGCACGTGCGTGAGAAAAATCGGCATGTTTGGTACCCAAACCCGAACTTCTTCACAGAAGTTTGGGTTAGGTGTTGTGTAGATTGTATTATTTTCCCTTATAATATGGTTATAAGGGAAAATAATAGCATTCTTAATACAGAATGCTTAGTAAAAAAAGGGCTGGAGGGGTTAAAAAAATTAAATTTAAATTGAATTCACCTTAATCCACTTGTTCGCGCAGCCCGGCTTCTCTTCTTTCTTCTTTCTTCAGGACCTGGGTAAAGGATCTTTGATGACATCACTGTGCTCATCACATGGTCCATCACATGATCCATCACCATGGTGATGGATCATGTGATGGGCCATGTGATGAGCGCAGTGACAACACCACAGGATGTTTTCATCCTGCATAGCAAAGAAGAAGAAAGAAGAGAAGCCGGGCTGCGCGAACAAATGGATTAAGGTGAGTTAAAAAAAATATATATTTTCTTAACCCCTCCAGCCCTATTGTACTAAGCATTCTGTATTAAGAATGATATTATTTTCCCTTATAACCATGTTAAAAGGGAAAATAATTATTGGGTCCCCATCCCGATCATCTCCTAGCAACCATGTGTGAAAATCGCACCGCATCTGCACTTGCTTGCGGATGCTTGTGATTTTCACATAGCTCCATTCACTTCTATGGGGCCTGCGTTGCATGAAAAACGCACATAATAGAGCATGCTGCGATTTCCACGCAACAAACCAGTGATGCGTGAAAATCACTGCTCATGTACACAGCCCCATAGAAATGAATGGGTCCGGATTCAGTGCGGGTGCAATGCGTTCACCTCACGCATTGCACCCGTGCCGGAAATCTCGCCCCCGTGTGAAAGAGGCCTTAGTGATCTGTTGCTTCATTCTGGAAATAAAAGTACTTTTAATCCATATATAAATGAGCAATTAAATGCACCGAGGGCCGGTCCAAGCAATTCCTTTCTTGATTGAAAGAAAAGGTATCATTACATTGACCTGAGCTGGCAAGGCATTTAGTCTGGTTTAACAGTGAATCTCCTGGTGACGGATACCCTTTAAGTATATTCAGGGTAAAAAGAAAAAAGCATAAGAATTAGCTTTAACCCTTTCAGCCCTGGAGGTTTTCTTTGTTTTTTCATTTACATTTTTCACTTCCTGCCTTTCTGCGGCCATATCTTTTTTATTTTTCTGTTCATATGGCTGTATAAGTGCTTGTTTTTTTTGCAGGACAACTTGCACTTTATAATTCCACCATTTACTAGATATAGTGAAGAGCTGGAAAAAAAATTCCAAATGGGGTGAAATAAAAAAAATATATATAATTCTGCAACAGTTTTATGGGTTTTGTTTTTACAGCGTTCCCTACATGATACAAGTGACACCACTTATTACCACACAACTAGGTCTAAATTAGTTATAAAGATGGTAACCGGGATACTCAATTACTATTATCTACACACCAAAAAAAAGAGTAAACTTATTTCCCAAAAGTTTAAAATGTGATATTTATTCAATAACAACATAAAGGGACATATTCATACAAAATATATAGTCGCTGCCAACATACGCAGAGACATCCAATTAACAGCACCACCTGACCTTAACCCTGGTTTCACACCTGAGCGTTTCTGAGACGCGCGTTTTACGCGCGTATTTGTCGCGCGTTTTTATGCACGTTTTTTGCAATAGTAAATGCGCGTTTGACGCACGTTTGTGTGATTGACTGCAGTGTTGTCCAATGAGTCTATGGGCCAAGACGCGCGACAAACGCCCCCAAAAAAGCTCAAGAACTTGTTTATGCGTCGGGCGTTTTACAGCGCGTTCAAACGCGCTGTAAAACGCTCAAGTGTGAACCATTCCCATAGGGAAGCATTGGTTTTCATGTGTTGAGCGTTTTACAGCGCGTTTGAACGCGCTGTAAAACGCTCAGGTGTGAACTTAGGGTAAATGTCTTACCCTGGTTTCACACCTAAGCGTTTCTCAAACGCGCGTTTCTATGCGCGTTTTTGACGCGCGTTTTTATGCGCGTTTTTTGTAATAGTAAACGCGCGTTTGACGCGCGTTTGACAGCAGTGTTGTCCAAAGAGTCTATGGCCCAAACGCGCGTCAAACGCGCCAAAAAAAGCTCCTGTACTTGTTTGAGCGTCGGGCGTTTTACAGCGCGTTCAAACGCGCTGTAAAACGCGAAAATGTGAACCAGCCCCATAGGGAAGCATTGGTTTTCATGTGTTGCGCGGTTTACAGCGCGTAGGAACGCGCTGTAAAACGCTCAAGTGTGAACTTAGGGTTACTGGTTACATATAAGTAGTGACCTGGCACTGCATGAAGGACTAGTGAGCAGGGAAATACATCCTCTCTAATCAATATATGCATCCACTAGTCTAGATTTATTCCTAAATGCAGTGACCAAAATGTGACCAAACTGTAAGAGCTTCTTATACTATTAAAAGACAGATCATACCGGTATAGTGGGAGGGCTTGGTGGTAGCTGGCTCCTCGACGCTCATTTCGCCGTCTCACTTCCTTCAGAAGCACTTAATTATTGGTAATGTATACATACTCCAATGTGCAGCAAAAAATACAACAAAGCAAGAAAATCCTCTATATATTCTTAGTAAAGCAGGCATCCCCCACATGTAGAACATTTGAGGGCTTAAGAGGCGTTGGTGTTTTTACTTTATTCATTGTGCATTCTCTTGCTTAATGTATTGACCGTTTATATTTTCCTAGACAGTTGCAATACATATGTAGTTATGAAGATACAAAGTCTACAGAGTTCCACAGTATCCAGACCAGGATGTGAGCCATGCTGGGAGCAAGACTACTCATTGTAAGTTATTTCATTAATTAATACAATCTGGGTAATTATGGGAGTATTCCCATTTTATAAAGAGGTGGCATATTATACAATCTGCCATCATTTTATGATTTATAGGGGGGCAACTCTGGGACCATCATCACCCTGAGAATGCACGGTAGCACCCTGGCCACCCTCTGTCAGGGGGACTGCAACACAGCAGGGAAAACACAGAAGAGGCCTCAGTGAAACACCAGTGGCCCCTTCATTCTCAAGATCAATGGGGATTCCAGCAGGATCATAACTAGGGATGAGAGATACCTTGGAACCGAACCCATGGTCGGTAAAAGGTTTTTAACAGTAGAAATTAATTTATAAAGTTATTACCTGAAGTCTTGCGAGACTTTGCAAAGTAATAACTTCGGCTCATCTGAGCCAATACATTCTAATACTGAACAGAGAGCTCACTCCGTACAGTATTCAAACAAAGTTTTATGCAAATCGACTTAGGATGTTTCATCCGAAGTCGATTCGTTCATCCCTAATCATAACGTAATAGCATATCCTAATAATAAGCTGTTACTTTAAGATGACAACACAATACCCATTAAGGGATCAACTATATGCATGTACTATACCTCTATATAATTCAGTATTTACATGCTTAGCCATTAAAGGATCAACTATATACATGTACTCTACTATACCTATATATAGTCACAATATTTTCTGAAATTTAAAAAGTCTCTGTCATAACAAGTGATTTTTATGAATAAAGAAATGTATTTATGAAAGATGCTGCATGCTTTTGGACAACTCCTTTTGATAGAAAGGTACCATGAAAATAAGATGAGCACAGGATGTCCTGATGCTGGGTCTCCCTGCGGTAAACTGTTATCTGCGGGGGTACCTGACTAGTTATTCTGCAGTGCCACCACAGGGGAAATTAAAGAGGACCTGTCACTGCTCCTGACATGCCTGTTTTAATAGCTTCATGCATTTCCCATGTAATAACAATTCTGAAGCATCTATTCTTATGTCTCCATGATGTGCCATTCCTCTGTTATTTCTACTAGAAGTTATGAATGAATTGCTAGCAGTCTGCAGTAAAGGTATAGATGGGTTAGCAGTAGAGGGTGTGTCTGTCTCTGTCCAATCAGGGCTGCTGGTGTGAGACTATGCAGGGACACACCCCCAGTTGGTAACACTGATCTTTACCTTTACTGCAAGCTGCTGACAATGAATTCATGACTTCTAGTAAAAATAACAGAGGAATGGCACAACATAGAGACCCAAGAATTGCTATTACATAGGGAATGCAAGTAGTTACTATAACAGAGATGTCAGTAGGTCCTCTTCAAGCATTACATCATGAATTGAATGGTCTATCTGTCAAATGCATGAATGTTCCAGAGACAGAAACATTGCTTGTAGCCACTCTTCACTGCGCTACTTGATGGAGGTCCCTATATGTCCCCTATATTTAGAATGACCTAACAGAGCATTTGAAAATACAGTAGATAATGTAAACCACGTAATGTTTTACATAGTAACATAAATTGTATGGCTGAAAAAATACATCCATCCAGTTCAACCTGTTATCCTGCAAAGTTGATACAGAGGAAGGCAAAAAACCCTCATGAGGTAGAAGCCAAGTTTCCTTAATTAAGGGGGGAAAATCCTTCCAGACTCCAATCAGAATAGCTCTGTGGATCAGCAACCCTTCTCAAGAAGAAACAACTTTACAAATTTAAATTGGGATTTGAACCCCAAACATTCTGCATGGTAGGAAGAAGACGTACCTCTATGCCGGGGTAAGCAACCTTCAGCACTCCAGCTGTTGTGAAACTACAATTCCCAGCATGCGCCATTCATTTCTAAGAGAGTTCTGAGAAGAGCAGAGGAAGTGAGCATGCTGGGAGTTGTAGTTTCACAACAGCTGGAGTGCAGGAGGTTGCCTACTCCTGCTCTAGACTATAGGCCTGCTAAATTAGTTTGTCATACTGATGAAAAAAGGATGTTGCACATAGAAAATGTGGTGAGCCCAGCAAAAAAGGTTTTTGTGCAAATGACTACTTTTTAAAACCAAAAATTCTCGGCCATGCTGTTTCCCCAAACATTGTTAATTGGGTGGTTAGCTGGGTGTATTGTGTGCATTGAGAGAAGCATGTAATAATCCTACTTGAGCATAATCTAACATTTCTGATTACTACACATCAACATTAACTGTTTCTGTTTGGATTTTAAACTGTTAAAGTAATATTTTAAAAGAAAAGAAAAGCTGTATATCTGTTTGCTAAGCTTACCAAATCACATTTTTTTTTTTTGTTCCAGTGACCTCAATGACATGCAAAGTGGTCTCCTTGTACAAGTTTGGAAGTGTGGCTGGATTCGAGACTCACTTTTAGGAAACGTGTGGATTCCCCTTCAGTTGGTCAAACATGCTACAGATGTATGTGCGTCCACAAAGTGTAAAGATACCGTTCAGAATGTCTTTATGTTAAAAGAGACAGGGTATGGGAGGGGGTTTATATGGTTTATAGAAGATGTCATTTTTTTGCACCAGTCTTTATCTAGTTTGCACTGGAGTGAGATGTGGCTAATTAAAAAATGTATTCCTCTAAAAAAATTAGGGGTATATCTGGCATTCTTGCTACAGAAGGACAAATATATACCAGCTATAGGCTGGCATAGACTGGAGCTTTAATTTATCCCAGTTTTTAACTAACTAATGCAAAGCTGGGTTATAGAAAAGACAAATTGGGTAACTGCCCTCATGTTTCCACCATTTGAGGCTTCATTTATGCATTTTTTTTAAAAATAACTAGCCACGGTTTGCAGAGACCACTAGTGTTGAGCGCGAATATTCGAATTGCGAATTTTTTTCTCGAATATCGCAATTTCGAGATTTCGCGAATATTTAGAATATCGTTCTGTATATTCGCGAATTCGAATATTCGTTTTTTTTTTTTTATTATTATATTTTTTTCTTTCCCACTTCTCTAAAGTTGTTCTTACCTGTCCTTTGGATTCCTGGCTTCCTGGCTGCTCCAGTCAGTGGCGTTTTCAACTTACTGCTATATTCCATATTAGCTAAATTACAATCTAATCTATATGTGTATTTTACGAAATTTCGCAAATTGCGATGCGAGTAATATAACACGAAATAATCGCATGAAGATTTCAATTTAGCACTGCTATATTCCATATTCTAGCCTAATATGGAATATAGCTGTGCTAAGTTAGCACTGCTATATTCCATACTAAGCTAGAATATGGAATATAGCAGTGCTAAGTTGAAATCTTCATGCGATTATTTCGTGTTATATTACTCGCATCGCAATTTCGACTTTTGCAAATGTTCTTAATATTGCTCTAACTTCGTCTTTTAGAATATTACGAATATTCTAAAAGACGAAGTTAGAGCAATATTACGAAATTTCGTAAAATACACATAAAGATTGTAATTTAGCTTATATAGTGCTATAATCCCTTTTTTTTCCTCTAATTTTTTTTGCCTCTTCTGAACTTAAGTTTTGTAAAATATGTACACTATTAAAAAATATTACTATAGCAGTATATTAGCTTAAATACAATCTATGTGTATTTTACGAAATTTCGTAATATTGCTCTAACTTCGTCTTTTAGAAATTTCGTAATATTGCTCTAACTTCGTCTTTTAGAATATTCGTAATATTCTAAAAGACGAAGTTAGAGCAATATTAAGAACATTTGCAAAAGCCGAAATTGCGATGCGAGTAATATAATACGAAATAATCGCATGAAGATTTCAACTTAGCACTGCTATATTCCATATTCTAGCCTAGTATGGAATATAGCAGTGCTAACTTAGCACAGCTATATTCCATATTAGGCTAGAATATGGAATATAGCAGTGCTAAGTTGAAATCTTCATGCGATTATTTCGTATTATATTACTCGCATCGCAATTTCGGCTTTTGCAAATGTTCTTAATATTGCTCTAACTTCGTCTTTTAGAATATTACGAATATTCTAAAAGACGAAGTTAGAGCAATATTACGAAATTTCGTAAAATACACATAGATTGTATTTAAGCTAATATACTGCTATAGTAATATTTTTTAATAGTGTACATATTTTACAAAACTTAAGTTCAGAAGAGGCAAAAAAAAAATTAGAGGAAAAAAAAGGGATTATAGCACTATATTAGCTAAATTACAATCTATATGTGTATTTTACGAAATTTCGTAATATTGCTCTAACTTCGTCTTTTAGAATATTCGTAATATTCTAAGAGACGAAGTTAGAGCAAATCACGAAATTTCGTAAAATACACATATTAGCCTAGCCATAGTCAATTAGCATAGGAACGTTGCCTTATACTATCAAGATAAATAATCTCAATACGCGAAAAAAAAAAATCGTATATTATTCGCGATAATTGGAATAATTACGAATATTCGATTTCGACTAATATAACACGAATATTCGCGAAATATCGCAAAATCGAATATGGCACCTCCCGCTCATCACTAGAGACCACTGAAAGTTTACTGTCAACTTGGCCGCTACCTGACTGCATACTGGGAGGTCTCCAACAGCACCATCTTAGCCGACATTAGTTTTCTTCTACAATGCAAAAATCTGTGATGTCATATATTACCATAAATACCTTGAGAACTAAAATCTTAAAATGTAGAAGTGGAAGAGAGTCCTGTTCTGTATCATTAATAGTACTGGTCTCCTAAATTGCAGCAGGGGGACCTTTTGGGCCCCCCATTGGCTTCTGGGCCCAGTTTTAGCAGTACCCTTTCTTCCCTCTATGGCAACGTAAACAATAGATTTCCTCTTTGTTTTCTTGCTTCCTGAAAAAAAAAATGGATGACCAATATTTTCCCCAGGGGCCTCCACCAAAATGATTTGCCCACAGCAAATGGAAGTCTATGATTGGTGCAGAATATTGTATAGGAATATGATATGATTCTTTGGTAGACCCCGATTTTGACACAGTAATGGGCCCCAGAGGTCCAGCAGAAGTGAACTGCATTTGAAGTTGATTTTGTATTGGCACTGGGGTCTATTTATAATGCTTTGATTAACAAAAAACTATTAGACCTTGATGGTACAGTATGTCCTGTGGGTACAGTGATAACTACACTTTATAATGCAATTAAACAAGATATTGGTTTTGCATGTATGGAGGCTGGTGGGCAGGATGATTTCCTCAGATGGGCCCAAGGAAGTCTAGTCAACACGATTTATTTTCAATTGGCCAGCACCTCTTACACACTAATCTGGGAATACTGTTAGGGGAATATTAATTACACAACAAACTAGCCCCCTTTTTACCCTCCTAGGTATATTCCTAAATTCCAGATCAGAAATTACAGGACTGAAAATCCATGATATGAGTTAAAATAGTACAGTGGTCTCTCAAGTTACAATATTAATTGATTAATTAATCTGGGACAGATATTGTATGTTGAAATCATTGTAGCTTGAGTCCATAACTTTGTGGAAAACTGGTAATTGGTTCCAAACCCTCAAAAAAACACAAAAATGTCATCCCAGTATAATAGAAAATGAAGATTTAAAGGGGTTCTGTAGCTTTTTATTGCTGATTATCTATCCTCATCAGATAGAAAAAAAAAAGCTACAGAACCCCTTTAAGAAAAATACGTAAATAAAAGACAAAGTAAGTCCTTACATATAACAGCCAGGAATAAATGCTGGAAGTTGTAAATCACTTTCTTTGATGAGGACAGAAGCTTTTTCAGGGTCCTGTATAACACACAGTGTACCAGAAAAATGAAATGGAGCTGCGCTTACCTGACATCCAAAGGAGCTCATCCTGGCACAGACAGGAGACAGTACAGGACATTTAGTACCTCATTGTACTGAAAACATTATCTACTAGACAACCAATACAGGAGTTTTACCAGAGAAAGGGACATGTTGACATGGTTGGATCTGAGTCTAAGGTATCGTATGTTTAGTCTTCAACTTATGATGGCCTAGAAAAGACCATTGTAAGATGAAAATATTGTATCCTGAGATCATTGTATCTTGAGGGACCACTGCATTTTACATTCTGACTGGTTCTTTTATAACATATCAGGAAGGATCTGGAGAATGGTGGACATTATATTCAGAAGTCATTACAAATGGAGATGAGATTTCTGGTATCAGATCACCAACCTTGCATGAGATATTGCTGGATATTTTCTTTGCAGTGCCATTTGGTAAGTAGAATACTGCTTGAAATATTTTAAATATTTCCTTGTAAAGTTATCTTGAACAGGCTCCCTGAGACAAAACAATGAAAAAATCTGGCAAAAGTCCAGCAAGCTTTTCATTTCAAAAGAAAGATACTTCCTTGTTTATACTGATATTACAAACGGCTCGTTGGAGCACTCACAGACCTCAGTGTTGAAGTACATTTTATGTCAGGGGAAACTTTCATATTCAGAGATTGTATATTAAAGTAATTACATTCATATTTAATATAAGAAATTAAGTTTAGTTATCCTTGTTTATTGTTACTGCATATAATGTGATAACATGGTTAAAGGGGTTGTCCCATCTGGGGTTGTGCAGGTCATATATATTGATGACCTCGCTGAATGGAGCGAGTACTTGTTGTTACACTGCACTGCAAAAAATTCTGTGCACTGTACACATGGAGCACTGCCTCCTCTTCAAACAGCTGATCAGTAGGGGTGCCACGGGTCTAACCCCCACTAATCAGATATTGATTACCTATCCTGTTGATAAGTCATCAATATGTATGGCAGGACAACTCCTTTTAATGGCATATCTATTAGATATGCCATAAATGTCTGACAGTTGTGGGTTTCACCTCTGGAACCTGTTCCTACCAAAAAAACAGGGCACTGGGAATGAAGAGGAGGCAGGGCATGCATGGCTCTCTCTATTCACTGTTATGGGTATTCCTAAAATAGCCGATCACAGTTACTCAGGTATATTCCCATAGCAGTACATGTGCAACCTCCTCTCCATTTCTGGCCGCACATAAGGAGGTCCTGTTCTAGACTTATGAGCAGGTCCCAGAGGTGACTTGTGGATGTACCTGGTACTGCAGCTTACAGCTTTTTAAAGCTTGTTTGTCGGTGTGGCAATGTGAACATTGAGATGTGCAGTAAAGTCCCGGGAAAGCATAATAAAAGGGGTGTTGTTTGCATCGGGAGCGTGTCACCAAGGGGCCCGGCCTTGGTGGAGCAAAGGCCGCTAGATAGGTGGCCACTAAGTTAGCTGGTGGACACTAAAATAGTTAGAATTGCTGGTTCCAGCTAGTCCAGGGCGGGTTTTTACTGGGAACAGGCAATGTGCTGGGTGGGTGCCTGTTCCCCATGCTCCAGTCCAGGACTTAGGGCATGCTCACGTCCATGGATTCCATTTAATCTGGTTTCTGGAATTGGGTGTCTCTCACTCTGGAGTGTTTTGTGAAGCAGAGTCTTGGTGAGGCTCTGTGTGAGTGGTCTCAGCCGGGTGGAACTTTGGGGGATGCGGTGACACCTGTGAAACAAGGATCACAAGGCCAGAGTCGGAAGGACTAGTGGGCCACAATCCCCCAAAAGGTATTGAAGTGTCACAGCCTGGAGGTAGCTGGACTGTATGGCTGAGGAAAGCCGCATTTGTGTTCCATGTGTGAACAGGGCTCTCTAGGTGAGTCAGGGATACGCTTATGTGTTTAGTTAGAGACTAGCCAGGCAAGGGTTTGTTATTTTGTGTGGATGTCACACATGATAAGTTAAAGCTGCGACTTCGTAACTTGTGCTTTCCTAAAGTGTCTGAAATAAAGCAAGAGTTTGGACATTATAACCGTGTCTGCAAAGATGTCTGTGAGTGTGACCCCCTGAAAGAGATGATCCCTTACAGTCAGTCAGCACTTTTGACCATGCTACAGTAAACTTATGCACTAGTTAGTGGATGGGATAGCAGAACAAACATACCTTTTCATCAGGAATAGTGAGAATATGAGGTTTTATTATGTCAGATTCTGCTCTCTGCCTAGGAGATGAGCTTTACTGTATACTACTCTCTACATTGAGCTGCTCCTCTGCTCTAAGTGAAAGTTTTAGCATCCAGCCAGGAGACCCCTACAATTGTCACTCAGAACATAGAGGAGGTGCTTGAGAGAGCAGAATTTAGAATTTACTTTCTGTTGGGTTCTCCCATTTTGTGTACTGTCATTTAGTATGTAAATAACAATACAGTTCAAACAGTGCCTAGTTAGTAAATGCCACATAGTTGGTGCCCAAACAGCACTTCCACACAGTAGCAAAAATACCAATGCTATACTGGACGACTATCATTGTACACTGAAAAAATAGCATAATATACTATCAACGCTCAACACTAGTTAAGATTAGAGTTGAGCGAACACCTGGATGTTCGGGTTCGACGGGTTCGGCTGAACTTTACAAAAAAGTTCGAGTTCGGGACCCGAACTTGACCCCGAACCCTGTTGAATTCAATGGGGACCCAAACTTTTGAGCACTAAAATGGCTCTAAAAAAGGCATAGAAAGGGCTAGAGGGCTGCAAATGGCATCGAAATGTGGTTAAGAGCATGGCAAGTGCTCTGCAAACAAATGTGGATAGGGAAATGACTTTAAATAACATAAAATCCGTAAAAAATTATAATCTAGAAGGACGAGGTCCATATGGAGTAGGAGGTTGAGGAGGCGGTGGATGTGGCGGTGTAGGTGGAAGCGGCAGTGGAGGAGGTAGCTTACACTGCTTTTTGGTTTTAATTTTTTTTTAAATTTTTTTTAATTAGGGTCCACCCCAAAACATTGGGAAATATAACCTGTGATAACCCCCTCCAGTCGTGATAAACACACGTTCAGACAATACACTGGCTGCAGGTCAGGACAGCACCTCCAAGGCGTAAAGGGCAAGCTAAGGCCATGTGCCCAATTTGGAGACTCAGAAGTTGCTGGGGGCAGAACCATCAGTCAGTTCGTGTAGGCATGTGCAAACATATTGCCCCACCATGTCGCACGTCCCCGTGATGTTCACGATCCAACTGGATATCTGCTCTATCAACTTTCGATGTTCTTTTATGCGCCTACCATGGTGATCATGGGTAACGGGGAATCAGGGTTCCAGGCCGGAGAGGGAGCCTGAGAAAGGGATACCACATCCAAGGGAGATCAATGGAAGAAATCTGAACGGGTGAAAACGTGGGACAAGTTATTGAAGCGGAAACATGCAGGGAAGGCAGCAGGCGCACGGCAATTACCCACTCCCGTCTCAGTATTGACGATCAATAACAATACAGGACTCTTAAGATGCACTGTTATTGGAATGATTAATTAAAAGTTACAAGGTATTTTGGATTAGGAAAAGTTGGACAGGAGAGGTCCTGCTGCCGGTTTGTTGACTCTAGATAACTTCTGCCTGATCGCATGTCCCTGTGATGTCCACCATCCATTTGGATATTTCTTTCTATCAACTTTCGATGTTCTTTTCTATGGCTACCATGATGATCATGGTTATCGGCGAATCAGGGTTCCACGCTGGAGAGGGAGCATGAGAAAGAGAGACCACATCCAAGGGAGATCAATGGATGAAATGTAATTTTGATCGAGGGGAAATATGGGAAAAGTTATTAAATCAGAAGAATCGAAGGAAAGAAAGGGGCACGTGGCAATTACCCACTCCCGACTTGGGGAGGTAGTGATGATAAATAGCAATACAGGACTCTTAAGATGCCCTGTTATTGGAATGATTAATAAAAAATTATAGTGAATGTCGCTGTGGTATTTTGGCTTTGGAAACGTTAGCCAGGAGAGGCCCTGCTGCTTTGTTGACTCTAGATAACTTCTGCCTGATCGCACGTTCCAGTGATGTCCACTGTCCATTTGAATATCTTCTCTATCAACTTTCAATGTTCTTTTCTGAGCCTACCATGTTGATCGCGGTTATCGGCGAATCAGGGTTCCGCGCCAGAGAGGGAGCATGAGAAAGGGAGACCTCATCCAAGGGAGGTCAATGGCTGCAATGGGATTCGCATTGAGGCTTTGGGTTGATTTGCTAGATACACAGATCGGACCATCATTTTATGATAAAGCTATTAGATAGCAAAATGTGCACTGAAGTGTCTGGTCTCCTATGGTTGGCAGCATAATCATGTCTAAGGCTAGGACTACACAGCGATATATGTCATAAGGCAAAAAGTCAAGAGACAAAAAGGCTGCAACTACAATGTGGCATGTGTCGTGCAACATTTATGTCTCAGCAACGTCACACAACATTTTTTGTGATAGTCAATGGTGTTGCACCGTGATAGCAATCCGCAATAAACGGGCACTGTCCGTGTGAACTCCATGCTGCGGATGCCGACCTATTGACTTGAATGGATCCGTCTTGCCAGGGGTACTTCTAGCCTTTTTGCTGCCTGAGGCGAAAACTGAAACCCGAACCCGAACCCCATTGAAACTGAACCCGAACCCCATTGAAGTCAATGGGGACCCGAACTTTTCGGCACTAAAAAGGCTGTAAAACAGCCCAGGAAAGAGCTAGAGGGCTGCAAAAGGCAGCAACATGTAGGTAAATCCCCTGCAAACAAATGTGGATAGGGAAATGAATTAAAATAAAAATTAAATAAATAAAAATTAACCAAAATCAATTGGAGAGAGGTTCCATAGCAGAGAATCTGGCTTCCCGTCACCCACCACTGGAACAATTCTAGTAAGAAGCAGGGCGGCAATACCAGAGGGTTAGACGGATCGTTAGTGATAGGGATATGTGTCAAACAAGATTAGACGATATGACCAATAAATTTAGAGAGCGAGGCTACCCCCCTGATCTATTGAAAATACAGCGTAATAAAGCTGAGATTACACCACCAGATAGAACTAAGAAAGAAACAAGGATCCCCTTAGTGATTAAATACCATCCCTGGTCCCAGCGCCTTAGGACTATTGTTAATCAACATTGGCACATATTATCTAAGTCCTATCCACGGATAGGAGAGTTCCAGAGGCCACCCATGATATGCTATAAACGGGCAGAAAATATTAGGGATAAAATAGTCCGGGCGGATGTGGGAAGTAATAAAATAGAAAGAGGACAGAGTACTTTATCTACACCTAGACGGGGCACTTTTCCTTGTTTAAACTGTGTCAATTGTTCCAGCGTTATAAAGGGTTCATGTTTCTCCCACCCTCACTCAGGTGAAAATATTCCAATAAGGGGCACGTTCACTTGTGATAGTAGATTTGTGGTTTACATTCTTAAATGTCCATGTGGATTACTATATGTGGGGGAAACCTCAATGAGAATGAAGGACAGACTAAGTAAACACAAATCTACTATCCGTAAACAGAATTTATTACTCCCAATACCCCTTCATTTTTATGATAAAAAACACAACATCTCGCAGTTGAGGTATCAGATTATTGAAGGTGTATCATTACCCCGTCGAGGGGGTGACAGAAATAAATTGTTATTGAAAAGGGAGGCTTACTGGATCCATCGTCTTCAGACAATGGAGCCCAGGGGCCTCAATCGTGAGTACAATGTGTCCTGCTTCCTATAAGGCATTCGGCCTTATGCAATCTGATAAATATATTTCTTTTTTTCTTCAGCGTGATTAATCACTGCAAGAATGGACTATGTGACTGAAAATCTTCGCCAGTATAGAGTGGATATGTTTTTTGCGAATTTTCAATTGCGAATTTTCAGTTGCGAATTTTTAGTTGCGAATTTTCAATTGCGAATTTTCAATTTTCAATTGCGAATTTTCAGTTGCGAATTTTCAATTGCGAATTTTTCAATGCGAATTTTTCATTGCGATTATTTGATATGCGAATTTTATTTAATGAGGGAGGCGGAGCTTCTTTGATGATGTCAGTTCCTTTGTGTTTCATTTATGTATAAATAGCTGGAGTGTAAGATGTTTTATGCAGTCTGATGAAAGCACATCTGTGCTGAAACGCGTCACTATGCCATTTTGAATATGTGACTGAATAAATCTACATTGTGATCTACATCAGCGAAGTGCCGGTCCTTTCCTTTGAAACCACCACTGGAACAGTCCATTCTCAGATATTTAGGCCCCGGCACCCAGGCAGAGGAGAGAGGTCCCGTAACAGAGAATCTGTCTTCATGTCAGCAGAGAATTAGTCTGCATGTCATAGCAGAGAATGAGGCTTCACGTCAGCCACCACTGCAACAGTCCATTGGCATATATTTAGGCCCAGCACCCAGGCAGAGGAGGGAGGTCCCGTAACAGAGAATCTGTCTTCATGTCAGCAGAGAATTAGTCTGCATGTCATAGCAGAGAATGAGGCTTCACGTCAGCCACCACTGCAACAGTCCATTGGCATATATTTAGGCCCAGCACACACACAGGCAGAGGAGAGAGGTCCCGTAACAGACAATCTGGCTTCATGTCAGCAGAGAATCAGTCTGCATGTCATAGCAGAGAATGAGGCTTCACGTCAGCCACCACTGCAACAGTCCATTGGCATATATTTAGGCCCAGCACACACACAGGCAGAGGAGAGAGGTCCCGTAACAGAGGATCTGGCTTCATGTCAGCAGAGAATCAGTCTGCATGTCATAGCAGAGAATCAGGCTTCACGTCAGCCACCACTGCAACAGTCCATTGTCATAAATTTAGGCCCAGCACCCAGGCAGAGGAGAGAGGTCCCGTAACAGACAATATGGCTTCATGTCAGCAGAGAATTAGTCTGCATGTCATAGCAGAGAATGAGGCTTCACGTCAGCCACCACTGCAACAGTCCATTGGCATATATTTAGGCCTAGCACACAGGCAGAGGAGAGAGGTCCCGTAACAGACAATCTGGCTTCATGTCAGCAGAGAATCAGTCTGCATGTCATAGCAGAGAATGAGGCTTCACGTCAGCCACCACTGCAACAGTCCATTGGCATATATTTAGGCCCAGCACACACACAGGCAGAGGAGAGAGGTCCCGTAACAGAGAATCTGGCTTCATGTCAGCAGAGAATCAGTCTGCATGTCATAGCAGAGAATGAGGCTTCACGTCAGCCACCACTGCAACAGTCCATTGGCATATATTTAGGCCCAGCACACACACAGGCAGAGGAGAGAGGTCCCGTAACAGACAATCTGGCTTCATGTCAGCAGAGAATCAGTCTGCATGTCATAGCAGAGAATGAGGCTTCACGTCACCCACCACTGCAACAGTCCATTGGCATATATTTAGGCCTAGCACACAGGCAGAGCAGAGAGGTCCCGTAACAGACAATCTGGCTTCATGACAGCAGAGAATCAGTCTGCATGTCATAGCAGAGAATGAGGCTTCACGTCACCCACCACTGCAACAGTCCATTGGCATATATTTAGGCCTAGCACACAGGCAGAGCAGAGAGGTCCCGTAACAGACGATCTGGCTTCATGTCAGCAGAGAATCAGTCTGCATGTCATAGCAGAGAATGAGGCTTCACGTCAGCCACCACTGCAACAGTCCATTGGCATATATTTAGGCCTAGCACACAGGCAGAGGAGAGAGGTCCCGTAACAGACAATCTGGCTTCATGTCAGCAGAGAATCAGTCTGCATGTCATAGCAGAGAATGAGGCTTCACGTCACCCACCACTGCAACAGTCCATTGGCATATATTTAGGCCTAGCACACAGGCAGAGCAGAGAGGTCCCGTAACAGACAATCTGGCTTCATGACAGCAGAGAATCAGTCTGCATGTCATAGCAGAGAATGAGGCTTCACGTCACCCACCACTGCAACAGTCCATTGGCATATATTTAGGCCTAGCACACAGGCAGAGGAGAGGTTCATTCAACTTTGGGTAGCCTCGCAATATAATGGTAAAATGAAAATAAAAATAGGATTGAATGAGGAAGTGCCCTGGAGTCCAATAATATATGGTTATGGGGAGGTAGTTAATGTCTAATCTGGACAAGGGACGGACAGGTCCTGTGGGATCCATGCCTGGTTCATTTTTATGAACGTCAGCTTGTCCACATTGGCTGTAGACAGGCGGCTGCGTTTGTCTGTAATGACGCCCCCTGCCGTGCTGAATACACGTTCAGACAAAACGCTGGCTGCCGGGCAGGCCAGCACCTCCAAGGCATAAAAGGCTAGCTCTGGCCACGTGGACAATTTAGAGACCCAGAAGTTGAATGGGGCCGAACCATCAGTCAGTACGTGGAGGGGTGTGCACACGTACTGTTCCACCATGTTAGTGAAATGTTGCCTCCTGCTAACACGTTGCGTATCAGATGGTGGTGCAGTTAGCTGTGGCGTGTTGACAAAAGTTTTCCACATCTCTGCCATGCTAACCCTGCCCTCAGAGGAGCTGGCCGTGACACAGCTGCCTTGGCGACCTCTTGCTCCTCCTCTGCCTTGGCCTTGGGCTTCCACTTGTTCCCCTGTGACATTTGGGAATGCTCTCAGTAGCGCGTCTACCAACGTGCGCTTGTACTCGCGCATCTTCCTATCACGCTCCAGTGCAGGAAGTAAGGTGGGCACATTGTCTTTGTAGCGTGGATCCAGCAGGGTGGCAACCCAGTAGTCCGCACAGGTTAAAATGTGGGCAACTCTGCTGTCGTTGCGCAGGCACTGCAGCATGTAGTCGCTCATGTGTGCCAGGCTGCCCAGGGGTAAGGACAAGCTGTCCTCTGTGGGAGGCGTATCGTCATCGTCCTGCCTTTCCCCCCAGCCACGCACCAGTGATGGACCCGAGCTGCGTTGGGTGCCACCCCGCTGTGACCATGCTTCATCCTCATCCTCCTCCACCTCCTCCTCATCCTCGTCCTCCTCGTCCTCCAGTAGTGGGCCCTGGCTGGCCACATTTGTACCTGGCCTCTGCTGTTGCCAAAAACCTCCCTCTGAGTCACTTCGAAGAGACTGGCCTGAAAGTGCTAAAAATGACCCCTCTTCCTCCTCCTCCTCCTCCTCCTCCTGGGCCACCTCCTCTTCCATCATCGCCCTAAGTGTTTTCTCAAGGAGACATAGAAGTGGTATTGTAACGCTGATAACGGTGTCATCGCCACTGGCCATGTTGGTGGAGTACTCGAAACAGCGCAACAGGGCACACAGGTCTCGCATGGAGGCCCAGTCATTGGTGGTGAAGTGGTGCTGTTCTGTAGTGCGACAGACCCGTGCGTGCTGCAGCTGAAACTCCACTATGGCCTGCTGCTGCTCGCACAGTCTGTCCAGCATGTGCAAGGTGGAGTTCCACCTGGTGGGCACGTCGCATATGAGGCGGTGAGCGGGAAGGCCGAAGTTACGCTGTAGCGCAGACAGGCGAGCAGCAGCAGGATGTGAACGCCGGAAGCGCGAACAGACGGCCCGCACTTTATGCAGCAGCTCTGACATGTCGGGGTAGTTGTGAATGAACTTCTGCACCACCAAATTCAGCACATGCGCCAAGCAAGGGATGTGCGTCAAATTGGCTAGTCCCAGAGCTGCAACGAGATTTCGCCCATTATCACACACCACCAGGCCGGGCTTGAGGCTCACCGGCAGCAACCACTCGTCGGTCTGTTGTTCAATACCCCGCCATAACTCCTGTGCGGTGTGGGGCCTGTCCCCCAAACATATGAGTTTCAGAATGGCCTGCTGACGTTTACCCCGGGCTGTGCTGAAGTTGGTGGTGAAGGTGTGTGGCTGACTGGATGAGCAGGTGGAAGAAGAGGAGGAGGAAGCCGAGAAGGAGGAGGTGGCAACAGGAGGCAAAGAATGTTGCCCTGCGATCCTTGGCGGCGGAAGGACGTGCGCCAAACAGCTCTCCGCCTGGGGCCCAGCTGCCACTACATTTACCCAGTGTGCAGTTAGGGAGATATAGCGTCCCTGGCCGTGCTTACTGGTCCACGTATCTGTGGTTAGGTGGACCTTGCTACAGATGGCGTTGCGCAGTGCACACTTGATTTTATGGGATACTTGGTTGTGCAGGGAAGGCACGGCTCTCTTGGAGAAGTAGTGCCGGCTGGGAACAACATACTGTGGGACAGCAAGCGACATGAGCTGTTTGAAGCTGTCTGTGTCCACCAGCCTAAATGACAGCATTTCATAGGCCAGTAGTTTAGAAATGCTGGCATTCAGGGCCAGGGATCGAGGGTGGCTAGGTGGGAATTTACGCTTTCTATCAAATGTTTGTGAGATGGAGAGCTGAACGCTGGCGTGTGACATGGTTGAGACGCTTGGTGACGGAGGTGGTGGTGGTGGTGTTGGTGGTACATCCCCTGTTTGCTGGGCGGCAGGTGCCAACGTTCCTCCAGAGGCGGAGGAAGAGGCCGAGGCGGCAGCAGCAGAATAGGCCGAGGCGGCAGCAGCAGAAGAGGTAGCAGGGGGAGCCTGAGTGACTTCCTTGGTTTTAAGGTGTTTACTCCACTGCAGTTCATGCTTTGCATGCAGGTGCCTGGTCATGCAGGTTGTGCTCAGGTTCAGAACGTTAATGCCTCGCTTCAGGCTCTGATGGCACAGCGTGCAAACCACTCGGGTCTTGTCGTCAGCACATTGTTTGAAGAAGTGCCATGCCAGGGAACTCCTTGAAGCTGCCTTTGGGGTGCTCGGTCCCAGATGGCGGCGGTCAGTAGCAGGCGGAGTCTCTTGGCGGCGGGTGTTCTGCTTTTGCCCACTGCTCCCTCTTTTGCTACGCTGTTGGCTCGGTCTCACCACTGCCTCTTCCTCCGAACTGTGAAAGTCAGTGGCACGACCTTCATTCCATGTGGGGTCTAGGACCTCATCGTCCCCTGCATCGTCTTCCACCCAGTCTTGATCCCTGACCTCCTGTTCAGTCTGCACACTGCAGAAAGACGCAGCAGTTGGCACCTGTGTTTCGTCATCATCAGAGACATGCTGAGGTGGTATTCCCATGTCCTCATCATCAGGAAACATAAGTGGTTGTGCGTCAGTGCATTCTATGTCTTTCACCGCTGGGGAAGGGCTAGGTGGATGCCCTTGGGAAACCCTGCCAGCGGAGTCTTCAAACAGCATAAGAGACTGCTGCATAACTTGAGGCTGAGACAGTTTCCCTGGTATGCATGGGGGTGATGTGACAGACTGATGGGGTTGGTTTTCAGGCGCCATCTGTGCGCTTTCTGCAGAAGACTGGGTGGGAGATAATGTGAACGTGCTGGATCCACTGTCGGCCACCCAATTGACTAATGCCTGTACCTGCTCAGGCCTTACCATCCTTAGAACGGCATTGGGCCCCACCATATATCGCTGTAAATTCTGGCGGCTACTGGGACCTGAGGTAGTTGGTACACTAGGACGTGTGGATGTGGCAGAACGGCCACGTCCTCTCCCAGCACCAGAGGGTCCACTAACACCACCACGACCATGTCCACGTCCGCGTCCCTTACTAGATGTTTTTCTCATTGTTATGGTTCACCACAACAACAAATATATTATTTGGCCCAATGTATTGTATTCAAATTCAGCGGGATATAAATTTGAGGCCTAGTATTTAGGCGCTGGGTGACCGGTATGGATTTAGTGACAGAATTAGACTTGGAAATGCACAGAAGCGTGTGTGTGTGAAGTTATTCTGAATGACCCAATGTGCACCTTGAATATTATATACCCTTTTAGGGATAGATTTCAAATAGCTCTGATATAGCAGAAACCACTAAATTATGAAATTGCTAAATTGGGAATTGTATTTCAACCCAGAACAAGAAATGTGCTTGAACGGACACTAAATAACTCGCCCAGCTACAGCACTAACGAGAGATTTAGCAGGATATAAATTTGAGGCCTAGTATTTAGGCGCTGGGTGACAGGTATGGGTTTAGTGACAGAATTAGACTTGGAAATACACAGTAGCGGGTGTGTGTGAAGTTATTCTGAATGACCCAATGTGCACCTTGAATATTATATACCCTTTTAGGGATAGATTTCAAATAGCTCTGATATAGCAGAAACCACTAAATTATGAAATTGCTAAATTGGGAATTGTATTTCAACCCAGAACAAGAAATGTGCTTGAACGGACACTAAATAACTCGCCCAGCTACAGCACTAACGAGAGATTTAGCAGGATATAAATTTGAGGCCTAGTATTTAGGCGCTGGGTGACAGGTATGGGTTTAGTGACAGAATTAGACTTAGAAATACACAGTAGCGGGTGTGTGTGAAGTTATTCTGAATGACCCAATGTGCACCTTGAATATTATATACCCTTTTAGGGATAGATTTCAAATAGCTCTGATATAGCAGAAACCACTAAATTATGAAATTGCTAAATTGGGAATTGTATTTCAACCCAGAACAAAAAATGTGCTTTGACGGACACTAAATAACTTTCCCAGCCACAACAGGACAGCGTTAACGAGAGATTTAGCAGGATATAAATTTGAGGCCTAGTATTTAGGCGCTGGGTGACAGGTATGGGTTTAGTGACAGAATTAGACTTAGAAATACACAGTAGCGGGTGTGTGTGAAGTTATTCTGAATGACCCAATGTGCACCTTGAATATTATATACCCTTTTAGGGATAGATTTCAAATAGCTCTGATATAGCAGAAACCACTAAATTATGAAATTGCTAAATTGGGAATTGTATTTCAACCCAGAACAAGAAATGTGCTTGAACGGACACTAAATAACTCGCCCAGCTACAGCACTAACGAGAGATTTAGCAGGATATAAATTTGAGGCCTAGTATTTAGGCGCTGGGTGACAGGTATGGGTTTAGTGACAGAATTAGACTTAGAAATACACAGTAGCGGGTGTGTGTGAAGTTATTCTGAATGACCCAATGTGCACCTTGAATATTATATACCCTTTTAGGGATAGATTTCAAATAGCTCTGATATAGCAGAAACCACTAAATTATGAAATTGCTAAATTGGGAATTGTATTTCAACCCAGAACAAAAAATGTGCTTTGACGGACACTAAATAACTTTCCCAGCCACAACAGGACAGCGTTAACGAGAGATTTAGCAGGATATAAATTTGAGGCCTAGTATTTAGGCGCTGGGTGACAGGTATGGGTTTAGTGACAGAATTAGACTTGGAAATACACAGTAGCGGGTGTGTGTGAAGTTATTCTGAATGACCCAATGTGCACCTTGAATATTATATACCCTTTTAGGGATAGATTTCAAATAGCTCTGATATAGCAGAAACCACTAAATTATGAAATTGCTAAATTGGGAATTGTATTTCAACCCAGAACAAGAAATGTGCTTGAACGGACACTAAATAACTCGCCCAGCTACAGCACTAACGAGAGATTTAGCAGGATATAAATTTGAGGCCTAGTATTTAGGCGCTGGGTGACAGGTATGGGTTTAGTGACAGAATTAGACTTGGAAATACACAGTAGCGGGTGTGTGTGAAGTTATTCTGAATGACCCAATGTGCACCTTGAATATTATATACCCTTTTAGGGATAGATTTCAAATAGCTCTGATATAGCAGAAACCACTAAATTATGAAATTGCTAAATTGGGAATTGTATTTCAACCCAGAACAAGAAATGTGCTTGAACGGACACTAAATAACTCGCCCAGCTACAGCACTAAGGACAGATTTAGCTGGATATAAATTTGAGGCCTAGTATTTAGGCGCTGGGTGACAGGTATGGGTTTAGTGACAGAATTAGACTTGGAAATACACAGTAGCGGGTGTGTGTGAAGTTATTCTGAATGTCCCTATGTGCACCTTCAATATGATCTACCCTTTTAGGGATAGATTTCAAATAGCTCTGATATAGCAGAAACCACTAAATTATGAAATTGCTAAATTGGGAATTGTATTTCAACCCAGAACAAGAAATGTGCTTGAACGGACACTAAATAACTCGCCCAGCTACAGCACTAACGAGAGATTTAGCAGGATATAAATTTGAGGCCTAGTATTTAGGCGCTGGGTGACAGGTATGGGTTTAGTGACAGAATTAGACTTGGAAATACACAGTAGCGGGTGTGTGTGAAGTTATTCTGAATGACCCAATGTGCACCTTGAATATTATATACCCTTTTAGGGATAGATTTCAAATAGCTCTGATATAGCAGAAACCACTAAGTTATGAAATTGCTAAATTGGGAATTGTATTTCAACCCAGAACAAGAAATGTGCTTGAACGGACACTAAATAACTCGCCCAGCTACAGCACTAAGGACAGATTTAGCTGGATATAAATTTGAGGCCTAGTATTTAGGCGCTGGGTGACAGGTATGGGTTTAGTGACAGAATTAGACTTGGAAATGCACAGTAGCGGGTGTGTGAAGTTATTCTGAATGACCCTATGTGCACCTTGAATATTATATACCCTTTTAGGGATAGATTTCAAATAGATCTGATACAGCAGAAACCACTAAATTTTTAAATTGCTAAATTGGGAATTGTATTTCAACCCAGAACAAAAAATGTGCTTTGACGGACACTAAATAACTTTCCCAGCCACAACAGGACAGCGGTAACGAGAGATTTAGCGGGATATAAATTTGAGGCCTAGTATTTAGGCGCTGGGTGACCGGTATGGATTTAGTGACAGAATTAGACTGGGATATGGCCAAAAAATAACCACACTATTGCTGGTTAAATGCACTTGGTGATGGGCGCAGCTTTCCCCTGATGTAGTATATGGCCAAAAAATGAACAGACTATTGCTGGTTAAATGCACTTGGTGTCACAGCTTGACCAACCACACTACTGAGGGTTAAATGCACTTGGTGACGGGCGCAGCTTGCCCCTGATTTAGTATATGGCCAAAAAATGAACAGACTATTGCTGGTTAAATGCACTTGGTGTGATAGCTTGACCAACCACACTACTGAGGGTTAAATGCACTTGGTGTGACAGCTTCACCCTGATGTAGACTTTAGCCAAAAAACAACCACACCATTGAGGGTTAAATGCACTTGGTCGCAGCTTGTGCTGGCGCACCACAAGACACAAAATGGCCGCCGATCACCCCAGAAAAATGTGACTGACAAACGGTCTGGGCAGCCTAAAAACAGTGAGCAATTGAGGATCAGCAGCTCAATGATCCACAGCTGCAGATCGATCAGTTAATCAAGTCCTTTGGAGGAGTTAATCTGCCTAATCTCGCCCTACTGTCGCAGCCGCAACCTCTCCCTACGCTAATCAGAGCAGAGTGACGGGCGGCGCTATGTGACTCCAGCTTAAATAGAGGCTGGGTCACATGGTGCTCTGGCCAATCACAGCCATGCCAATAGTAGGCATGGCTGTGATGGCCTCTTGGGGCAAGTAGTATGACGCTTGTTGATTGGCTGCTTAGCAGCCTTTCAAAAAGCGCCAAGAAAGCGTCACAAAAGCGCGAAGAAAGCGACGAACACCGAACCCGAACCCGGACTTTTACGAAAATGTCCGGGTTCGGGTCCGTGTCACGGACACCCCAAAATTCGGTACGAACCCGAACTATACAGTTCGAGTTCGCTCATCCCTAGTCCTTACCTGTGCACTGGAAAAATTAGGATATGTCCTCTGTTTTGCTGTATGTTGTGGATCGCAAACCCATTCAAGTCAATGTGTCCTCACCACAAGACAGAATACAGTTAGAAAAAAAGATTCTCAGAAAGCTGAATTGGGTGCAACAACCTGTGTCAAGCATCTAATGTTTCAGCCAGACTCTATATTTATTTATGAGGCTGACAGCATGATATACTATGCACTGCTTTCTGCTTCACCGCCTTACTGATAGATTCACATTTTCTACTGCTTCATTCAGAACTTCTCACACCTCTTAACATTAAACATCCCCTGACATGGAACACAATATGTATATTCTGACATTCAGCTGTATTGACTTAGATACAAACCACTGATGCATTGTACATATTTGTGAAGGAAATATACAAACAAGCTGATATTATATATTGCTCTCCGATGTCACCATACAAGTAAGGCCGGATTCACGCATCCGGATTCCAGCTGTGGGTTTAATGTCCCGAACTCACAGCACCATAGATCCCTGTAATATTGTAAACTCAGGTCAGTAAAACAGCAGACAAGCTGGGACACACATCAGGAATGTGGACTCCGACGTGAGAATCCGGCCTTACTGAGGAACCTTTCGTTAAATGAGCATACAATAGATTCATACTTTTCATAGGTTACTGGTGCATTTAAAAAAATAAATAAACTGGTTGCAGGTTAATAAACAGCAATGCTTGAAGTCTGATGTAATTTGTCTCAGGAAGTTTAGGCTACCTGCACACGGGAGCGGGCTTTCTTGCAAAAATTCGACATGAACCTCAAGGAAAACTCATGCATAATCTGCAACGTTTGCAGGTAGCCTGAGTGAAGTTTACCCCTCACTAAGTGTGACGGGGATAAAAGGCAGATAAAGAATAGGTTAATGTACTAAATAGCTCTAGGAAGATTTCCTACAATAACCCCTTTAAAATGCTTTCCTGCAAAAGCCCATTCAGATTTTTTTGCCATTTCTACATTGGAAGAGGCTTTTCTTTTCTTTTTATATTTTTAAACATTGTATTATAATTTTTTTACATTCCTCTAAAGTGCTCCTATGGTACTTCACCATTTTTAGGCTTGATCACTAGTATAATTCACTGAACTACATATGTACTGCAATTAATTATCCCAAGCACATCCGCTATCAAGTGGACAGTGTTGTGCTTGTTAAGCTGTGAGGAGGTCACAGCGGTCACTGACACGCCAGTACGTGATGCAGTTTCCTCAAACAGCTGAGCGGTGGGGGTTCTGGGAGTCAGCAGTAAAATGAGTAATCTCATATTGATCTATCCTGACTCATAGGTCATCAATATGAATATCCTGGAAAACCCCTTTAACACTTGTGCAAATGTGTAGAAGTCTGGTTCTCACTGCCCTTCCCTAAATTCCCATTCCTACTCATCCTTTTATTGCACTTGATGGATTTGCATATTTTTGAACCGTACTAACTATGTAACTATGATCTGACTGTCAGTTTGCCCTGTTCAATGAAAATCTGTTGCCATATAAGAAGCGACGCAAATTCTCATTGGAAATAGTGGGACATAAATTTGCCAATTTTCTTTTCAAATTTCACCATGGAACATGTGTCAAAATTTGGGTGACATACAGTGTACTTTTTCCATAGACGGTGTCTGCTTCTGACAGTGACATTACCAGTGCCACGTCTCCAGTGTAACCTGTACGCTAAAAAAATGAATCTGTGACATACAGTGTACTTTTTCAATAGAAGGTGTCCACATCTGATAGTGACATTACCAGTGCCACATCTTCAGTGTAACGTGTGTGATTAAAAAATGTATCTGTGACATACAGTGTACTGTGTCCGCTTCTGACAGTGACATTACCAGTGCCACGTCTCCAGTGTAATGTGTGCACTTAAAAAATGTATCTGTGACAAACAGTGTACTTTTTCAATAGACGGTGTCCACTTCTGACAGTAACATTACTAGTGCCACTTCTCCAGTGTAACGTGTGGCCTTAAAAAATGTATTTGTGACATACAGTGTACTTTCCCAATAGATGGTGTACGCTTCTCACAGTGACATTGCCAGTGCCACCTTTTGCAGTGTAGCGTGTGTGCTTAAAAAATGTATCTGTGACATACAGTGTACTGTTTCAATAGACGGTGTACGCTTCTCACAGTGACATTACCAGTGCCACATCTGCAGTGTAACATGTGCACTTAAAAAATGTATCTGTGACATACAGTGTACTTTTTCAATAGACAGTGTCCGCTTCTGACAGTGACATTACCAGTGCCATATCTGCAGTGTAGCGTGTGCGCTTAAGAAATGTATCTGAGACAGTGTACTTTTTCAATAGACAGTGTCCGCTTCTGACAGTGACATTACCAGTGCCATATCTGTAGTGTAGCGTGTGCGCTTAAGAAATGTATCTGTGACATACAGTGTACTTTTTCAATAGACAGTGTCCGCTTCTGACAGTGACATTACCAGTGCCATATCTGCAGTGTAACGTATGAGCTAAAAAAAATTATCTGTGACATACAGTGTACTTTTCCAATAGACGATGTCCGCTTCTCACAGTGACATTTCCAGTGCCACATCTGCAGTGTAACGTGTGCGCTTAAAAAATTTATCTGTGGCATACAGTGTACTTTTTTAATAGACGGTGTCCGCTTCTGACAGGGACATTACTAGTGCCACATCTGCAGTGTAACGTGTGCGCTTAAAAAGTTTTTCTGTGACATACAGTGTACTTTTTCAATAGAAGATGTCCGCATCTGACAGTAACATTACCAGTGCCACATCTACAGTGTAACGTGTGCGCTTAAAAAATTTATCTGTGACATACAGTGTACTTTTTCAGTAGACGGTGTCCGCTTCTGGCAGTGAGATTACCAGTGCCACGTCTCCAGTGTAATATGTGCGCTTAAAAAATGTATCTGTGACAGTGTACTTTTTCAATAGACGGTGTCCACTTCTGACAGTGACATTACCAGTGCCACATCTGCAGTGTAGCGTGTGCGCTTAAAAAATGTGTCTGTTACATACAGTGTACTTTTACAATAGAAGTTGTCTGCTTATGACAGTGACATTACCAGTCCCACTTCTCCAGTGTAACGTGTGTGCTTAAAAAATTTGTCTGTGACATACAGTGTACTTTTTCAATAGACGATGTCCGCTTCTGACAGTGACATTACCAGTCCCAAGTCTCCAGTGTAACGTGTGCACTTAAAAAAGTTATCTGTGACATACAGTGTACTTTTTCAATAGATGGTGTCCGCTTCTCACAGTGACATTACCAAATTTTCGAAATGACCCTCAGGGGTATTGAAGGCCGTCTTCCATTCATCCCCTTCCCTGACCCTGACTAGGTTGCATTCCCCTCTTAAATACAACTTAGAAAAAACTTTTGCCCCAAAAATCTGGTTAAACAGGTCCGGGATCAGAAGCATCTTTTTTCTTAACAAAAAAAAACAAACTGCGGCAACAGGTGACTTTGAGGGTTGGATGTGTCCCTTTCTCAGGCTTTCAGAGATATAAGTACACATAGCGACGCTTTCAGGTTGGGAGAGATTGTATAATCGTGATTTTGGCAGCTTGGCACCTGGGATGAGATTAATAAGCCAGTTGTACTCCCGGTGAGGGGGCAACTCCTGGACACCACTCTCGGAAAACACATCAGAAAATTCTGAGAGAAAAGACGGCACAGGCTTGGTAGAAACCTCTGAAAGAGATGCCGTGAGGCAATTCTCTCTGCAAAACTCACTCCAACCATTTATTTGCCTTGCTTGCCAATTAATGGTGGGGTAATGTTAGTGAGCCAGGGTAGCCCTAACACTAGAGGAGTATATAATCCGCTTAAGACGAAACATGACATATCCTCAACATGAGCGTCACCCACAGTCAAACGGATATTGTGAACTATGCCCTTTAACTATCTTTGAGAAAGTGGAGCGGAATCGATAGCAAAAATAGGTATATCCTTTTCCAAAGTGCACACCTGGAAACCATGCGTTGTTGCAAATTGATTATCAATGAGATTGACAGCTGCTCCACTATGTACAAAAATCTGAAACAATGCTCTTGCTGTCTAGCGCCACCCTGGTAGTAAGGAGGAAATGGGAACTACAAGCAAACGGAAAACCTTCAATTTCCGCATCAATCTTGCCAATAGTAGCAAATGGAAAGTTTTTAGAGGGTTTCTTTTTTTTTTTTTTTATTACCCTCAGAAAACTCCATGAATCTCCTAGAGGGGCAAACATTAGCCAAATGATTTATACCCCCACAACAGAAACAAAACCTCCTCTGACAGCTGAATACTCTACAATCAGAGGCAAGCAAACCCAGCTGCATGGCCTCCTCCTCAGAGGGGATTGAGACAGACTGAGACCCCTGCGCACTGAATAAGACAGCCCCACTGTCCTTGGGCTGAATGTGTAAAGATAGTAATGTGGAGTCGCACTCACCAGATAAAGGCTATGTGTTAGCCGAAACGTAACAACCTTTTACACGTTTGTTGACCTAAGCGTTTCCCAATAAAGGGATTTTTGTACCGGATATGCTGCCTCCATCATCATTCCTTGGGCTGAATATGACAGGAAAGAGTAGTCTCCTCTCTCTCTCTAAGACGCCTGTCAATACGAACAGCTAGTGACATGGCAGACTCTAACGACGTTGGTCTCTCATGAAAAGCAAATGCATCTTTCTATCGTTCCGAAAGACCATGGCAAAATTGACTTTGGAGTGCAGCATCATTCCAACCAGTATCAGCTGCCCATCTCCGAAATTCAGAACAATATATCTCTGCGACTGTTTACCTTGGCATAAAAAACGCAGTTTAGATTCAGCCAGAGCAATACGATCCGGGTCATCATATATCGGCCCCAGGGCTACAAAAAATTCATCCACCGATCGGAGGGGCCGTGCCCCCACCGGCAGCGAAAAGGCCCAAGACTGAGCGTTATCCCTGAGCAGCGGGATGATGATCCCCGCCCTCTGCTCCTCATCACCAGAGGAATGGGGAAGTAGGCGAAAATGGAGTTTGCAAGCCTCTCTAAAGCTAACAAAATTCTCACTATCCCCGGAGAACGTATCCAGAAGCGAGATCTTACGCTTGGAACAAACTCCATGAACGCCAGCAGAATCGGTCATCTGAAACTGAGACACAGTTTTATGGAGATCTGCTATCTCCAGCGATAGACCTTGCATGCAGTCAATCAAGGCTGAAACCAGATCCATGCTTAAGACAGTTTTGGCGGTTTATAATGTCACGGATTAATTTGCAGATAGCTGGAACTTATAAATAAACGACCGACTGGCTTGATCCCAAACTAAGGAGAATATAGGTGAGCCCTATAAAACCCTAAGAGCTCTCCCTGACTGCTATGAACATGCAAGGGTCTCAATGGTAGACGATTGCATGCCCATGTACCTAAGACTGTGTGACATCTAAGAAAACCCTATAATAGTGAGGGGACACGACCACCGGCTCCCTGCACTTAATACGGACGGAGTCAGGGACACCTAGAATCAAGCCAGCAAGGAAACACAATAAAGGAAAATACTTATCTGAGCAAACAGCGGCAGCAGCCTCCAGCAGTGAACACTTCATCCAGGAAGTAGTATAAACCGCAAAGTGAGGCAGTATGAGAGGGAATATAAAGAAAGACGATTAGTCTAAATAAGTGACACCTGGCAGAAGGAAAGGAGATGACAAAGTGAAACCAAAACAAAGAACGTCATACAAGAGGTAGAGAAGAACTTCTGTCAGACCTTCTCACAAAACTGGCGGTGACACAGGCTTTGTATGCAGCAGATGGCAGTAGTGGAATACCAGCTGCAACATGGTCGTCGCCTTTCCAGTCAGCTTCCACTATTCACAAGCGAGGAGTGGACACGGATGTCTGACCTCTGTGAGGTTTTAAGAAACTTTGAGGAATCAACACAGATGGCGAGCGGCGATAATGCTATCATCAGCGTAACCATCCCACTTCTGTGTCTACTGAGACGCTTGCTGCTCACAAGATGACGCTTTGCATGTGGAAGAGGTGGAAATGGGGGAAGACATTACATAGGGTGATAGCCAGACCACCCTTAGTTTATCTTCTCGGCGCGAATTGGACAATAAAGAGGAAGAGGAGGAGCAGGAGACGGTTGCCTCCCCTACAGACGGTAGTACCTATAAGAAGTTTAATTCCATCTGTTCTGCGTCGGTGGGCAGAAGAGGAGGAAGAGGCTGAGGAGATTGAGAGTCATCCTCCTAATGATGACAGCGAAGTCTTGCCTGCTGGTACTCTGGTACACATGGCTGACTTCTTGTTAGGCTGCTTTTACCGCGAACCCACGTGTTATATGCATTTTAGACAACACGGATTACTGGTTGTTCACCCTTCTCGACCCCGTTCACCTGCAAAGTGAACTTCTTATCTCCCATTCCTCTGGTGGAGAGGATGAGCAAAACGGTGCTATACCAGAAGGTTCTTGTTGAAAAATTGCTCTAAAAATTTCCATCTGACAATGCTGGCAGCAGAGTCTGTAGTTTCTTGGGCAACAGAGGAGGGGAGACAAGGGGAGCACATAGCAGTTTCAACAGAGGCAGGGCAATACTCTTCAAAGTCCGGGACAATTTCATGACACCCCACTAGCACCCACACCCTGATGCGCGGCCTACTGTGACTAGGAGGGAAAATTTTTGGAAGAGTTGAAGGAGTACATACTGTAGCAGACCATGTCAGGGTCCTCAATGAATTCTTAGAGCCTTACAAATACTGGGGGTCCAAGCTGGACATGTGGCACGAAACTGGCGCTCTACATCCTGGAGGTTCTGGCCTACCCTGCCGCCAGCGTTTTGTCTGAGCGGGTATTTAGTGCTGCTGGTGGCATAATAACAGATAAGCGGATCCACCTGTCAACTGAAAATGCTGACAGGTTTACTCTTATAAAAATGAACAAGGCCTGGATTGACTCTGACTTCTCTACTCCACCAGAGGAAAGCTGATGAACATAAAGGCACTTAAAATGTGTTTTTTATAATATATAGTGTTGATCACGAACATTCGAATTGCAAATTTTTATCGCGAATATAGGTACTTAAAAAATTCACGAATATTTAGAATATGGTGATATATATTCGTAATTTCGAATATTTGAGATTTTTTTATTGCAAATTTTTGTAATGCGAATTTTTATCGCAAATTTTTCAATTGCCTAGTAAAAACATGATTCCTTCCTGCTTCTTGCATGTGGGCCAATGACTCATTGGCCCACAAGCAAGAAGCAGGGAGGAATCAAGACTTTAAATGGGATAAATGATGAATATTCGGAAAAAAAACGAATATACAGCACTATATCGAATATATTTTTTTTTTTATATTCTTAATATTCTAAAACAAGAATATATAGCAATATAGCGAATATTCGAAAAAAATATAATATAGAGCAAAATAGCTACTATAGTGCTATAATCTTCTTTGTTTAATAGTTGTAATTTTTTTCTCATCTGACGTTCAGATTGGAAAAAAAAATCAGCTATTGAAAAAAAATATTATAGCACTACAGTATATTAGCTAAATTGCTCTATATTCGTTGTTGTTTTTTTTTTCGAATATTCGCTATATTGCTTTATATTCTTGTTTTAGAATATTACGAATATATTTGTTTTTTCAAATATTCGTAATATTCTAAAACAAGAATATATAGCAATACAGCGAATATTCGAAAAAAAACAAATGTAGAGCAATTTAGCTAATATAGTGCTATAATCTTTTTTTTCAATAGTTGAATTTTTTTCCAATCTGTACTTAAGATAAGAAAAAAATTCTAACTGTTAAACAAACCAGATTATAGCACTATATTAGCTAAATTGCTCTACATTCATTTTTTCCGAATATTCGCTGTATTGCTATATATTCTTCTTTTAGAATATTATGAATATTCGAAAAAACTAATATATTCAATATAGTGCTATGACTTATTGGCCCACAAGCAAGAAGCAGAGAGGAATCATGCTTTTGCTTGGCAATTGAAAAATTTGCGATGAAAATTAGCATTACGAAAATTCGCACATTACGCGATTATTACCTTTTTTTTGAGTAATAAAATTGTTGAATATAACGAATATTCGAATTCGCAAATATTCAGCGAATATTCTACTAAATATTCACGAAATATCGCAAATTCGAATATGACCCCTGCCTCTAATCACTAATAATGTACTAAATACACTGTATTCCCATGCACCCCTTCCACCACAAAAAAGGGTATATGGTTGAATCTTCCTTTTCTCATCCTCCTCCTCTTCTTCCATCATATCAACATGCTTATTCGTCACATATAATGCCCTCGCATATATACCCTCGCATATAATGTTTTACAGGGTCAGCTCACCAGCAGGCCCTCACCTACAATCTTTTACAGGGTCAGCTCACCTACAGTCCCATCACATATAATGTTTTACAGGATCAGCTCACCTACAGGCCCTCACCTACAATCTTTTACAGGGTCAGCTCACCTGCAAGTCCTTGCATATGATTTTTTAGAGGGTCAGCTCACCAGCAGGCCCTCACCTACAATCTTTTACAGGGTCAGCTCACCTGCAGGCCCTCGCATATAATGTTTTACAGGGTTAGCTCACCTGCAGTCCCTCGCATATAATGTTTTACAGGATCAGATCACCTGCAGGCCCTCACCTTCAACCTTTTAGAGGGTCAGCTCACCAGCAGGCCCATACCTACAATGTTTTACAGGGTCAGCTCACTTGCAGGCCCTCGAATATAATGTTTTACAGGGTCAGTTCACCAGCAGAACCTCACTTACAATCTTTCATAGGGTCATCTCACCTGCAGGCCCTTGCATCTAATGTTTTACAATGTCATCTAACCTTTAGGTCCTCACCTACAATCTTTTACAGGGTAAGCTCACCTACAGACCATTGCATATAATGTTTTACAGGGTCAGTTCAACTGCAGGCCCTCACCTACATTCTTTTACGGGGTCAGCTCACCTGCAGGCCCTCGCATATAATGTTTTATAGGGTCTGTTCACCTGCAGGCCATCACATATAATGTTTTACAGGGTCAGCTCATCAGCAGGCCCTCACCTACAATCTTTTACAGGGTCAGCTCACCTGCAGGCCCTCGCATATAATGTTTTACAGGGTTAGCTCACCTGCAGTCCCTCGCATATAATGTTTTACAGGATCAGATCACCTGCAGGCCCTCACCTTCAACCTTTTAGAGGGTCAGCTCACCAGCAGGCCCTCACCTACAATGTTTTACAGGGTCAGCTCACTTGCAGGCCCTCGAATATAATGTTTTACAGGGTCAGTTCACCAGCAGAACCTCACTTACAATCTTTCATAGGGTCATCTCACCAGCAGGCCCTCGCATCTAATGTTTTACAATGTCATCTAACCTTTAGGTCCTCACCTACAATCTTTTACAGGGTAAGCTCACCCGCAGACCATTGCATATAATGTTTTACAGGGTCAGTTCAACTGCAGGCCCTCACCTACATTCTTTTACGGGGTCAGCTCACCTGCAGGCCCTCGCATATAATGTTTTATAGGGTCTGTTCACCTGCAGGCATCATATATAATGTTTTACAGGGTCAGCTCATCAGCAGGCCCTCACCTACAATCTTTTACAAGGTCAGCTCACCTGCAGGCCCTCGCATATAATATTTTACAGGGTCAGCTCACCTATAGCCCTTCACCTACAATCTTTTATAGGGTCAGCTCACCAGCAAGTCCTTGCATATAATTTTTTAGAGGGTCAGCTCACCAGCAGGCCCTCATCTACAATGTTTTACAGGGTCATCTCACCGCAGGCCATCACATATAATGTTTTACAGGGTCAGCTCACCTGCAGGCCATTGCATATAATGTTTTACAGGGTCAGCTCACCTGCAGGCCCTTGCATATAATGTTTTATAGGGTCAGTTCACCTGCAGGCTATCACATATAATGTTTTACAGGGTCAGCTCACTAGCAGGCCCTCACATACAATCTTTTACAGGGTCAGCTCACCTGCAGGCGCTAGCATATAATGTTTTACAGGGTCAGCTCACCTATAGCCCTTCACCTACAATCTTTTATAGGGTCAGCTCACCAGCAGGCCCTCATCTATAATGTTTTACAGGGTCATCTCACCGCAGGCCATCACATATAATGTTTTACAGGGTCAGCTCACCGCAGGCCATCACATATAATGTTTTACAGGGTCAGCTCACCTGCAAGTCTTTGCATATAATTTTTTAGATGGTCAGCTCACCAGCAGGCCCTCACCTACAATCTTTTATAGGGTCAGCTCACCAGCAAGTCCTTGCATATAATTTTTTAGAGAGTCAGCTCACCAGCAGGCCCTCATCTACAATCTTTTACAGGGTCAGCTCACCTGTAGGCCCTCGCATATAATGTTTTACAGGGTCAGCTCACCGCAGGCCATCACATATAATGTTTTACAGGGTCAGCTCACCTGCAGGCCATTGCATATGTTTTACAGGGTCAGCTCACCTGCAGGCCCTCACATATAATGTTTTACAGGGTCAGCTCACCAGCAGGCCCTCACCTACAATCTTTTACAGGGTCAGCTCACAAGCAGGCCCTCATCTACAATCTTTTACAGGGTCAGCTAACCTGTAAGTCCTTGCATATAATTTTTTAGAGGGTCAGCTCACCAGCAGGCTCTCACCTACAATCTTTTACTGGGTCAGCTCACCTGCAGGCACTCGCATATAATGTTTTACAGGGTCATCTCACCTATAGGCCATTGCATGTAATGTTTTACATTGTCAGCTCACCTTTAGGCCCTAACCTACAATATTTTACAGGGTCAGCTAACCTACAGGCCCTCACATATAATGTTTTACAGGGTTAGCTCACCAGCAGTCCCTCATCTGCAATCTTTTACAGGGTCAGCTCACTTGAAAGCCCTCGCATATAATGTTTTACATGGTCAACTCACCTATAGGCCCTCATCTACATACTTTTAGAGGGTCAGCTCACCAGCAGGTTTTCACCTACAATCTTTTATAGGGTCAGCTCAACTGCAGGCCCCCGCATATAATGTTTTACAGGATCAGCCCACCTACAGGCCCTCGCATATAATGTTTTACCGCCTCAGTTCACCTACAGGCCCTCACCTACAACCTTTTAGAGGGTTAGCTCACTAGCAGGCCCTCACCTACAATGGCTCAGCTCACCTCACAATCTTTTACAGGGTTAGCTCACCTGCAGGCCCTCACATATAATGTTTTACAGGCTCAGCTCACCTACAGGCCCTCACCTACAACCTTTTAGAGGGTCAGCTCACCTGCAGCCCCTCAAATATAATGTTTTACATGGTCATTTCACCAGCAGGACCTCACCTGCAATATTTTACAGGGTCAGCTCACCTGTAGGCCCTTGCATATAATGTTTTGCAAGGTCATATAGCCTGCAGGTCCTCACCTACAATCTTTTACAGGGTCAGCTCACCTACAGACCCTTGCATATAATGTTTTACAGGGTAAGTTCAACTGCTGGCTCTCACCTACAACCTTTTAGAGGGTCAGCTCATCATCAGGTCCTCACCTACAATCTTTTACAGGGTCAGCTCACCTGCAGGCCCTCACATATAATGTTTTCCAGGGTTTACAGGGTTAGCTCACCTGCAGGCCCTCACCTACAACCTTTTACAGGGGCAGCTCACCAGAAGACCCTCGCATATAATTTTTTTAGAGGGTCAGATCACCAGCAGGCACTTGCCCATAATTTTTTCAATGGTCAGTTCAGCAGCAGGCCCTCAACCATTATTTTTTCGATGGGCAGCTCAGCAGCAGGCCCTCACCCATAATTTTTTCCATGGTCATATCAGCAGCAGACCCTCACCCCTAATGTTTTAGATGGTCAGATCAGCAACATGCTCTCGCCTATAATTTTTCCGATGGTCAGCTCAGCAGCAGGCACTCTTCCATAATTTTTTAAATAGTCAGTAGTGATGAGCAGAAGGGGCAATATTTGAATTTGCGATATTTAGCGAATATTTGGTAGAATATTTGTCATATATTTGCAAATTCGCTAATTCGAGATTATTTTCTTAAATGCAAAAAATCGTCAATGTAATTTTAGAGTAATAAGCGTGAAATACAGGCATGGGTCACTATAGCTACATCTTTCAAGCTACTAGAAGTTTCCTAAAAATTGAGAAAATAGTTGTCACGGCAGAACATTACAATAGCTTTTTATGCAGATAGAGTATATTCACGATTGCGAATCGACACTAATGATTAGAATATTTTGGTGCAATACGTGCAACTTCACATTTTAACAGGTCTGACTACTTATTAGTGATTGGTGCACTAAGTATTGTTGTGAACTTGTGACATCAAGGCACTATGTATGTATGTATGTAACATACATACATACATACATACAGCACTATGTATGTAGCATGTATGTATGGACAGCTACACTATATCACTATCTAACCTACACTGACTATCTCCCACTAACTATCTGTTTTATATATATCAGCTAACTAACTAACTAACTAACTATCTAATGTAATGACACAGGAAAGCAGAGAGCACAGCAATAACACTTCTGTCTCTCTCAGATCTGCAAAGTACTGCATACAAGGGCTGCTGGGGAGGTTCTTATATAGTAAGGGGTAGGCAACTTTCCTATTGGTTGCTAGGGATGTTGCTAAGCTCAGACAAAGACATTGCAGCCTTCTTATTGCCCACAAGCAAGAAGAGAGGTTACTGATTTTAAAAAAAAGTAGAATATTCGAAATTACGAATATACAGTATATCACTATATTCTAGATATTCGCAAATTCTCAAAGTGCCGATATTCGCAATTAATATTCTCTGTTCGATTATTTGCGCCAAAACACTAATGGTCAGCTCAGCAGCAGGCCCTCAACCATATTTTTTTCGATGGTCAGCTCAACAGCATCCCTTAACCCCTAATGGTTTAGAGGGTCAGCTCAGCAGCAGGCCCTTGCCCCTAATGTTTTAGATGGTCAGATCAGCAAATGATTTCCCAGCAGGGAATCAATCATAATTTTAAAGGATGTGCATGATGCCCTCCTTTATGTGTAACAAAGGGTGTTTTGGAGTGCCATTTCCTTGTAATTTTTTGCATCCCTTTCACTTAGTGCATAGGCTTTATGAGTGTAGGAGTCCTACTACCTGAACTATTGTACCACAATGTGAATAAGGCCCTCCTTTATGTGATATACAGTTTGTATCGGAGTGCCTCTTCCTTGTAGTTTTTGGCAGCACTTGCACTTTATATAAAAGTAAATATACAATAAAGAATGTTTCCTAACAATTTTTTCGCTAAAATCAATTTTATCTTTGGCTTTGGGTGTATTATTGTCAGTCTGTAAAATTCGCGTACTACTCGGACAACATAGTTTCCATCAGCGACCTGGGAGTCCAAGATGCATCCAGACATCCTCCCCATGCTATTGCCGAACCATTTTGGTGGTGTTTCCATCAATTTCTGACCTTTTCCTATGAACCAGACACCCTCCCTTCTTCAGAGCAGGGGGTGCCTGGTTTATTGCTCGGGTTCTCCCATTGACTTCCATTGTGCTCGGGTGCTCGGTAGAGCACCCAAGCATTCTGAGGTGTTAGGCCCGAGCACCCAAGCACTTTGGTGCTCGATCAACACTAGAATGGAAAAGTAAACAGTTATATGAAAACAGCCTTACTGCTGACACCGTCCCCATTTGGCCACTACTTGAATTTTGGGCCACTGCAAGTCCACGCCCAAAAATTTGTGTTGACACTAACATTGACCTGTAAGGCAAAGTTCAAACTTCTGTTACTTACTTCCACCAATAGATCTGCACCTGTTCTGTGGTTTTGACCTGCTCCTGCTTTGGGCTGACAATAACTGACCAAATGAGTGAAGTGTGAACTAAGCCACACAGTCATTCTACATGTAACAGAACTACTTTATAGGCACTTGCCTCCATGTCCTTATTTTGCTCCACTAAAGAGTCATAGGGACACCTGCAGGGGTAATTTATTTATTTTTGCTTTACTGAAGGCTGCTGTATTATTATTTTTTTTATTTATCTACAGGTTAGCTAGGATTTTTGGTGACCTGCATGATGATGTGCACGTCCATATATGTGAACTGCCTGTAATTCTGATGCACAGTAACTGTTTCACTACCAGAAAGGACTAGCTATGCATGTTTCTGCACTGCACGGTGATGTACACCATGATACATTCTCTCTAAAGTTTAACTGCCGGCTGGGATAGACCTGATTTATCACGCTTCGGGACAAATTAATCGGATGAAAGCAAATTTTGGGGAAAAATATTGCGAATTAACCTAATCAAATTTAGAAAATTTAGCTTATCTCTACCTGTCAAAGTACAAGGGGTGTGGCAGTTGCAGAGAGAAATGAGCCTCTAAGTGAAATTGCAATGCCCCCATTGCTCCTTGTGACTCATTTGCCTATAATACTTCATTTTTTCAGAAATGCTGGCACATATGAACATGGGACCAACACAGTTGTATTTAGCTTACAAGTGCACATGCAACATGTCAGCCAGATTCATAGGTACAAATCTGCTGACAGATGCCATTTAAGAATATGCACACATCAAGGAATATAAGCAGATGCCTCTGAACACATAACCATTTTATAATATAGGACATCAAAGTGACAAGTCTATTAAACCTCCATCCCCCCTACCCCGCCCTATTATTCAATGTACACTGTGATCAGCATTGATTACTATATTTTATTCCACATTCCGTATTTTACTTAAAATGATGTATGTTTATGTAGGACTACTGTATTCTCTTTATATCATAGGCTAGAAATGTAAAAAAGCAATAAGGCTAAAAGTATAGTACATACCATTCTGTACTTGCCAGTACAGGTATTTGAAAGCCCAGCAGAGGTCAGTATATCACTATACAATAAATAATACTATTGTAAAGCCTCAATCAGGCTGAATTCACATTAATATTTAACTTACGGGTCTCTGCCATCCTTTATTTTAATGCAAAGATGTAGTAATATATTATAATGTTGGAATGCTATATAATTTAGGATAATAACCAAAAGTAATGAACCACTTAATAATAAACCAGTATAAAAACCTGACAGGTTTTCAATTTTTTCCAACCTCAATAATTGTGTAAGCCTGGTTCTACTTTTATTTCAGTTTCCATGTGCTCAGCATAGCTATGAGAAATCATGTTGTCTTGTCTATATCCAGAGAACATATTGTATTATTTTTATGGCACACCTAGCATACAATATATTACCAGTTTACACAGGCAGGTTTAACTTTACTAGGACACTCTCATTAAGTACATATTGCCATTTGTTTGATTTTTGGTGCAGTTCCAGGCACTATGTTTTCTTGCTTCTCGTGGACTGTAGTGTTGACAGTGATGGCAGATTTTGTTCTCGAATAGATAGATAGATAGATAGATTTTATAATGTATTTTATGACATAAAAGATTTATGGAAATATTCATGCCAAATTCTTAAAAAATAAATATACAAAGATGTACTGCAAAATTTAATTCACCTGTGGCAAACTAGTTTTCTTCCCAAATCCCTTTCATCTCATTGCTCTATTGTAAGAATCCATGAAACGATAAATGTGCTAAACTTTAGATACAATGCTACAGTCATATAGTGTATTTCTATTTAATCCTTTAAGGATGCAGTCTAATTTGGTACTTAAAGGGGATGTCTCACTTCAGTAAATGGCATTTATTATGTAGAGGAAGTAAATACAAGGCACTTTCTAATGTATTGTGACTGTCCATGTTGCTTCTTTTCTGGCTGGATTCAATTTTCAATCACTTTATACACTGGTCGTTTCCATGGTTTTCACCACCAAGCCATCAGCAGTGGCCGTGCTTGTACATTATAAGAAAAAGCACCAGCCTATATGAGGTCCCACAATCCAGACCACCAGAGAGGCCGGTGTTTTTTCCTATAGAGTGCAAGCACGAACACCACTGATGGATTGCAAGGTAGTCATAACCATGGGAACGAGTAACGACATAGTGTGATGGAAAAATGAATCCAGCAAGCAAAGGAAGCTACAACACCAGTACGAGTGGAATAGATGATAAATTCTGGTCATAAATGCTGGTCGGTGTAGCCAAACTATCAGGAACCCTTGAGGCAGGAGCCAAACTGTCGGTGGGGTGAGGTATAACAGTGGAAATTGGCAAGACTGAAGTCTTCAAGATGATTGTTGATGGACAGAGGCGTAACATAGTAACATAGTACATAAGGCCGAAAAAAGACATTTGTCCATCCAGTTCGGCCTGTCATCCTGCAAGTTGATCCAGAGGAAGGCAAAAAACCCCTGTGAGGTAGAAGCCAATTTTCCTCACTTTAGGGGAATAAAAATTCCTTCCCGACTCCAATCAGGCAATCAGAATAACTCCCTGGATCAGCGACCCCTCTCTAGTAGCTATAGCCTGTAATATAATTACACTCCAGAAATACATCCAGGCCCCTCTTGAATTCCTTTATTGTACTCACCATCACCACCTCCTCAGGCAGAGAGTTCCATAGGCGTAGTACTCAACCAAGCATGAGTGTTGCGATAAATAGCATTTTATTTTGTCTTGAACCTAAAATAAAATCCTATTCATCGCAACACTCACGCTTGGTTGTGTACTGCGCCTCTTACTATCAACAATCAGCTCAACGACTTCAGTCTTGCCAATTTCCGTTGTTATACCACACTCTGTGACTGGACAACTATATTGACTTCTCATGCTATTGTCACCATTATCCCCTCTGTGACTGGGCCACAATGTTGACTCCTCTCCTCTCTCTTTCGGGGCCACTAGTATCCCTGTTTGGCATTGTTGACATCACCGTTTATTTTACCCTTCTTCTGATCTCTCAGAAGAACTGAAAAATGGAAAACACTATTTCCATCACAGTTCATCTCTGTTTTTGACCCATTCCTGTTTTTAGTTGTTCATTTCAAGGATCAGAAGAAGGGAACAATAAACAGTGACATTAACACAGACTTACTGAGGACACCCTCCCCACTCTGTCATGGGGCCACTACACTATCATTGGTAACAAAATAGGTTATGTATCAATCTATGTGGAAACAGCAAACAGTATAAAATGAAACAGCTCTTTCCCACTATAGTAGAATCAGTGGCTAACAGAACAGGTTATTTATCAATCAATGTGGACAACTCACAAACAGGGAAAAGAGACAGGGTCTTTCCCACTATATTAGAATCTTTGGCCACTGCATTGTTAATTACACTATACCTGCTGCTAACATTGACCTGCAAGGCTGAGTTCAGACTTCAGTTATTTGGGCAGTTAATTCCAGAAAATTCTACTCTTAGATCACGTATCATAAAAAGATCTGCACCTGTAACTGACCAAATAAGTGAAGTGTGAACTGAGCCTAATAGTGATACACAGTCATTCTTCAGCAAACAGAAATGATTCAAAAGCATGTGTTTGCATTGCCACAACATGAATTAAAATAACCTTTTTTTCACAATTTTATTTGCACTGCCTCTATGTTCTTCTTTTGTTCCACTAAAGAGTCATTGGGATGCAGCTCCTGCAGGGACGCACAGTGTTTAATTTTCCTTTACTAAAGAGTGTTATGTGCTTTTCTTTTGGTTTAGCTAAGGATTAGCTAGAACTGTTGGTGGCCTGAAAGATAATGTGAATGTCTATATACTGTATGAGCTCTCCCTGTCATACTGACGCATAGCTAAGCAAGTTGCTGCAATGCACAGTGATGTACACCGAGATACACTCTCCCTGCAGGGAACAAAAATATTCAGAACAAAGCAAATTTCTTGGCGAAATGTGGCGAAGCATCCAAATCCAAAAAAAAAGACATTAAAAAAATACATAAATTAACTGACCCGTAATGGCAACCTGATATTTTTAAATTACCTTGTAGTATTGGTTTTTCTGAGTATTTTTGTTTTAAAAGTAAATATTAAAGGTTAAAGTTTTAACATATAGATAGGACCCTAAAAGGAGTTTTTGGTCAGGTGACAGTGGTTTGATTTTTGTTACAATCTGCTGAGGGCCCTATAGGGACAAAAATCTGGTTCTTGGACCCTGTAAAACATTATATGCGAGGGCCTAAAGGTGAGGTGACCCTGTAAAACATTATATGCGAGGGCCTAAAGGTGAGGTGACCCTGTAAAACATTATATGCAAGGGCCTACAGGTGAGCTGACCCTGTCAAACATTATATGCGAGGGCCTACAATTGAGCTGTCCATGTAAAACATTACAGGTCCTTCTAAAAAAAATTGCATATTGTGATAAAGTTCATTTGTTTCTGTAATGTACTGATAAACATTAGACTTTCATATATTTTAGATTCATGCCAAAATGCCTGAAGTCCAGTGTCAAGTACCCACAGTCAGTGATGGTCTGGGGTGCCATGTCAGCTGCTGGTGTTGGTCCACTGTGTTTTATCAAGGGCAGGGTCAATGCAGCTAGCTATCAGGAGATTTTGGAGCACTTCATGCTTCCATCTGCTGAAAAGCTTTATGGAGATGAAGATTTCATTTTTCAGCACGACCTGGCACCTGCTCACAGTGCCAAAACCACTGGTAAATGGTTTACTGACCATGGTATCACTGTGCTCTATTGGCCTGCCAACTCTCCTGACCTGAACCCCATAGAGAATCTGTGGGATATTGGGAAGAGAAAGTTGAGAGACGCAAGACCCAACACTCTGGATGAGCTTAAGGCTGCTATCGAAGCATCCTGGGCCTCCATAACACCTCAGCAGTGCCACAGGCTGATTGCCTCCATGCCACGCCGCATCGAAGCAGTCATTTCTGCAAAAAGGATTCCCGACCAAGTATTGAGTGCATAACTGAACATAATTATTTGAAGGTTGACTTTTTTTTGTATTAAAAACACTTTTCTTTTATTGGTTGGATGAAATATGCTAATTTTTTTAGATAGGAAATTTGGGTTTTCATGAGCTGTATGCCAAAATCATCAATATTAAAACAATAAAAGGCTTGAACTACTTCAGTTGGTGTGTAATGAATCTAAAATATATGAAAGTCTAATGTTTATCAGTACATTACAGAAAATTGTGAACTTTATCACAATATGCTAATTTTTTTAGAAGGACCTGTATATGCAAGGGCCCGCAGTTGAGCTGACCCTGTAAAAAATGATATGTGAGGGTATATATGCTAGGGCATTATATGTGACGAAAAAGCATGTTGATATGATGAAAGAGGAGGAGGAGGAGGATGAGAAAAGGAAGATTCAACCATGTACCCTTTTTTGTGGTGCAAGGAGTGCATAGGAATACATTGTATTGAGTTCATTAAACAACACATTTAAAGTGCCTTTGTTCATTTGCTTTCCTCTGGTGGAGTCGAGATGTCTGGGGCAATCCAGTCCTTGTTCATTTTTATAAGAGTCAACCTGTCAGGATTTTCAGTTGACAGGTGGATACGCTTATCTGTTATAATGCCAGCAGCAGCACTAAATACCCGCTCAGACAAAACTCTGGCGGCAGGGCAGGCCAGCACCTCCAAGGCGTAGAATGCCAGTTCGTGCAACGTGTCCAGCTTGGACATCCAGTAGTTGTAAGGCACTGAAGGATCACTGAGGACGATGAAACGGTCTGATACATACTCCTTTGCCATCTTCCAAAACTTTTCCCTCCTTGTGACACTAGGACGCGCATCAGGGTGAGGGTGCTCGCGGGTTGTCATGAAACTGTTCCAGGCCTTGGAGAGTGTTGCCCTGCCTATGTTGGAACTGCTGTGTGTTCCCCTTTTCTCCCCTCCTTGGTTGCCCGAGGAAGTATAGACTTTGCCACAAGCGTTGTCAGATGGAAATTTTTGGAGCAATTTTTCAACAAGGACCTTCTGGTATTGCACCGTTTTGCTCAGCCTCTCCACCTAAGGAATGAGAGATGAGAAGTTCTCTTTGTAGCGGTGGTCGAGAAGGGTGAACACCCATTAATCCGTGTTGTCTAAAATGCGTATAATGCGTGGTTCGGGGAAAAAGCAGCCATGTGGGCCAGAGTACCAACAGGCAAGACTTTGCTGTCATCATCAGGAGGATCACCCTCAATCTCTTCATCATCTTCCTCCTCTTTTGCCCACCCACGCTGAACAGATAGAATTAAACTTCCATGGGTACTACCCTGTGTAGCGGAGGCAACCCTCTCCTGCTTCTCCTCCTCCTCCTCTTCATCGTCCAATTCGCTCTGAGAAGATGGACGGAGGGTGGTCTGGCTATCACCATGTGTAATGTCTTCCCCCATTTCCACCTCTTCCACATGCAAAGCATCGTCCTTAATTGTGAGAAGCGAGCGTTTGAGTAGACAAAGAACTGGGATGGTCACGCTGATAAAAGCATTGTCGCCGCTCACCATCTGTGTTGATTCCTTAGAGTTTTTTAAAACGTCACAGAGGTCAGACATCCATGCCAACTCCTCACTTCTGATTAACGGAAGCTGACTGGAAAGGCGACGACCATGTTGCAGTTGGTATTCCTCTACTGCCCTCTGCTCCTCCTCACATAGCCTGGCCAACCTCCTCACATAGCCTGGCCAACCTATGGAACATTCCAGCGCGTGCTCACATCGCAAAACAGCCGGTGAGCTGGCAATTTCAAGCACTCCTGCAGTGTTGACAGACCAGCTAAAGCTGTCGATGACTTGCGGAAATGTGCACACACGCAACACACCTTCACCCGTAGCTTAGTCAAATTGGGCTAGGTTTTAAGAAACCGCTGAACCACTAAGTTTAAGATGTGGTCTAGGCATGGGATGTGTCTAAACTTGCCAAGCTCCAAAGCCACCACCAAGTTATGGCCATTATCACACATAACCATGCCTGGTTGTAGGCTTAGTGGCGAGAGCCACAGCTCAGTCTGGTCTCTTATCCCCTGCCACAGCTCTGCGGCGGTGTGCTGTTTGCCCCTAAGAATTTCAGCTTCAGCTAGGCCTGTTGCCGCTTCCCCGCTGCAGTGATACACTGCTTCCAGCTACTGACTGATGGCTGACTGGTGCTGCACGTGGAAGTTTAATTCTATCTGGAGGAGGCAGAGGAGGAGAAGTGGGGGGTTGGAGCCATTAACATAGGTGCTGGCGGAACCCCTGATGAAATTAGGGCCCGCAATCCTCGGCGTCGGTAGCACCGGTGCCATCCCAGGGTACGACTCGCACACGGCCTCCACAACGTTCACCCAGTGTGCCGTCAGGGAAATATAGCATCCCCGGCCAAATGCAGTTGTCCATGTGTCCGTGGTTAAGTGAACCTTCGCAGTAACTGCGTTGGTCAAGGCACGTGTGAAGTTTTAGGACACATGTTGGTGTAAGGCGGGCCCGGCACACCTAAAAAAATAGTGGCGACTGGGGAAAGAGTACCGCGGGGCGGCAGCCGACATCAGGGAGCAGAAGGCCTCAGTGTCCACGAGCCTAAATAGCAAAATTCCCAGGGCCAGTAATTTTGAAAGGTGCGCATTTAGTGCTATGGCCTGTGGGTGGGTGGCTGGGTATTTGCGCTTGTGTTGCGGTAATTACATTTGAATGCTGCGCTGGGACAGGGAAGTGGATGTGGTTGCTGATGGTGCTTGCGTAGGTCCAGGTGCAGAGAAAGAGGCATCCTCGCCTCTGTGCCTTCGACAGGCGATTGGCCAGCACGTACCATAGGGGAAGAGGAGGCAGCGGTGTGACTCGCAGACACAGATTGTGGACCCAGGCATTCATCCCACTTATTACGGTTCTTGGATGCCATGTGGAAGATTATGCTGGTGGTGATGAGGTTGCTAGTGTTCATGCCGTGGCTCAATTTGGTGTGGCACAGGTTACAAACTACTATCCTTTTGTTGTCTGCACTTTCCTCAAAAAAGCGCCATACTGCTGAACACCTTCCCCTTGGCAAGGGAGATTTACGCAAGGGGGTGCTCGGTGGAACAGTTGCAGGCCTGTTTGGTGTGGCCCGCCTTGTTTCTTTTGCCACCCCACTGCCTCTTTCAGCCTGTTGCGGTGCTGCAGATCCTTGCCGCTCTGTACTGCTGTCCTCGTTTGGGTTTCCACCTTTCCAGGTTGGGTCAGTGACCTCATCATCCACCACATCCTCTTCCACATCCTCACTCTGATTATCCTCTTGATTTGTTTACCTAATCACAACCTCAGTGATTAACAACTGTGTCTCATCCTCTTCATCAATCTCTTGAGACAGTAATTGCGGTTGACTTATTGGCAACTGTGTCTCATCATCATCCACCTTATTAAACACTAATTGCCATTCCCCACCATCATGTTTTTGTGACTGTGGATACTCAAGAGGTTGGGATTTAGTGTACAAGATCTCATGTCCCTCTTCAGGCACGCTTGGCGAGAGGGCCAAATAAAGTAATGGTGATAAAAAAAGATCCTCAGAATTTTCGAGTATGGGATCACTTGTTTGACCAGACTCTCCATGGTAGGAGGAAGGAGGAACAGGGAGAGGATTCGTTGACCAGACTCTTGGCTACTGAGACTGGACTTGATGGAAGACAGGGTGATGCTTAACCGACTGGAAGCATTATCTGCTGCAATCCACACGACCACCTGGTCGCACTAGTCTGACTTCAAGATTTTTGTCCTGCGACGCCCTGCAAACTGGGACATGAAGCTATAAAAGTGGAAAAAATATTTTTATTTTCAAATATATTTCTCTGATCTCTGGCCCTGACACACAGAAGGTATTGGAAAGATGTCTCTAGTCACTGCAGACACCCTCTATATAAAAAGTATTGAAATTGATGGAAAAGATATAGTAATTTTAAGTTATATTTCTCTAATCTCTGGCCCTGACAAACAGAAGATATTGGACAGATGTCTCTAGTCACTGCAGACACCCTCTATAGAAAAATTATTGAAAATGATGGAAAAAATATATAAATTTAAAGTTTTATTTCTCCAATTTCTGGCCCTGGCACACAGAAGGTATTGGACAGATGTCTCTAGTCACTGCAGACACCCTCTATATAAAAAAGTATTGAAATTGATGGAAAAAAATATATTATTTTCAGTTATATTTCTCTAATCTCTGGAACTGACACACAGTATGTATAATATATACACTCACCTAAAGAATTATTAGGAACACCTGTTCTATTTCTCATTAATGTGATTATCCAGTCAACCAATCACATGGCAGTTGCTTCAATGCATGTAGGGTTGTGGTCCTGGTCAAGACAATCTCCTGAACTCCAAACTGAATGTCAGAATGGGAAAGAAAGGTGATTTAAGCAATTTTGAGCGTGGCATGGTTGTTGGTGCCAGACGGGCCGGTCTGAGTATTTCACAATCTGCTCAGTTACTGGGATTTTCACGCACAACCATTTCTAGGGTTTACAAAGAATGGTGTGAAAAGGGAAAAACATCCAGTATGCAGCAGTCCTGTGGGCGAAAATGCCTTGTTGATGCTAGAGGTCAGAGGAGAATGGGCCGACTGATTCAAGCTGATAGAAGAGCAACGTTGACTGAAATAACCACTCGTTACAACTGAGGTATGCAGCAAAGCACTTGTGAAGCCACAACACGCACAACCTTGAGGCGGATGGGCTACAACAGCAGAAGACCCCACCGGGTACCACTCATCTCCACTACAAATAGGAAAAAGAGGCTACAATTTGCACAAAGCTCACCAAAATTGGACTGTTAAAGACTGGAAAAATGTTGCCTGGTCTGATGAGTCTCGATTTCTGTTGAGACATTCAAATGGTAGAGTCCGAATTTGGCGTAAACAGAATGAGAACATGTATCCATCATGCCTTGTTACCACTGTGCAGACTGGTGGTGGTGGTGTAATGGTGTGGGGGAGGTTTTCTGGGCACACTTTAGGCCCCTTAGTGCCATTTGGCCATCGTTTAAATGCCACGGGCTACCTGAGCATTGTTTATGACCATGTCCATCCCTTCATGACCACCATGTACCCATCCTCTGATGGCTACTTCCAGCAGTATAATGCACCATGTCACAAAGCTCGAATCATTTCAAATTGGTTTCTTGAACATGACAATGAGTTCACTGTACTAAAATGGCCCCCACAGTCACCAAATCTCAACCCAATAGAGCATGTTTGGGATGTGGTGGAACGGGAGCTTCATGCCCTGGGTGTGCATCCCTCAAATCTCCATCAACTGCAAGATGCTATCGTATCAATATGGGACAACATTTCTAAAGAATGCTATCAGCACATTGTTGAATCAATGCCACGTAGAATTAAGGCAGTTTTGAAGGCAAAAGGGGGTCCAACACCGTATTAGTATGGTGTTCCTAATAATTCTTTAGGTGAATGTATGTCACTAGTAACTGCAGACACCCTCTATGTAAAAATTATTAAAAATGATGGAAAAAAAATATTTATTTTCAGTTATATTTCTCTGATCTCTGGCCCTGACACACAGAAGGTATTGGACATATGTCTCTAGTCACATCAGACACCCTCTATATAAAAAGTATTGAAATTGATGGAAAAAATATATTATTTTTCAGTTATATTTCTCCAATTTCTGGCACTGACACACAGAAGGTATTGGACAGAAATCACTGCAGACACCCTCTATATAAAAATTGTTGAAAATTATGGAAAAATATATAAAATTATGGAAAACTATATTAATTTTCAGTTATATTTCTTCTATTTCTAGCCCTGACACACAGAAGGTATTAGACAGATGTCTCTAGTCACTGCAGACACCCTCTATATAAAAAGTATTGAAAATAATGGAAACATTTTTAATTTTCAGTTATATTTCTCAAATCTCTGGCCCTGACACACAGAAGGTATAATATATATGTCACTAGTACACTAGTAACTGCAGACACCCTCTATAGAAGAAATATTGAAATTGATCAAAAAAATATATTAATTTTCAGTTATATTTCTTCAATCTCTGGCACTGACACACAGAAGGTATTGGACAGATGTCATAATTCACAGCAGACACCCTCTATTTAAAAATTATGGAAAATGATGGAAAAAATATATAAATTTTCAGTTATATTTCTCCAATTTCTGGCCCTGACACACAGAAGGTATTGGTATGATATCTCTTGTCACTGCAGACTAGAGATGGCCTTGCGGTTTGCCCGGCGGTCATTTTGCGGCAAACTTTGCATGTTCGAGATTCGCCGAACATGCGAACATATGGAGATATTCGCTCCCTCCATATTCTTTTACATTGTGAAGAACTTTGACCCATGACACATCCATCAGATGGTACAGGACAACCAATTGAGACATTTCAGCACATGGACATACCCCTACCTTATAAATAATCCTGATCTGGCCGCCATTTTACATTCAGTGTTTTGCCAGTGTAGGTAGAGGTTGCTGTGTGGAGCAGGGACAAGCTGTTAGTGACACCAAACGCTAGCTAATAGGGCCACAAAAGTCCTTTTAAGGACTGGTATAGGTGTGCTATCGATAGGTGTGATACACAGAGGGGTGCAATATACTTATAATATACTTTTATAATGAGTCAAAAACACATAGATCTATATAGTGATCACCTGGAAGTCAGGGGCCTAGGGGTCTAGGGGCTAACTAGGGCCATTTTTATATAGGGTAAGGTTCCGGACAGGGTCGCTCTTATCAGGGCGGGTGGTCTGTGGTTAGGCTATCAGGGAAAGAATAACACCCCCTGTAGGGCAATATCAGGGACAGTTCTTTGCCCACCCTGTCCTTCAATACCACATCATCATCTAGCCCATGGATATATGTTTTTTGCTTTCCCTCTGGGATTCATGGATGTGCACTGGAACCCCCCGGATTGTGGTAGGATATATGGTTTCTGATTTGGTGCCGCCGAGCACCTGATTTAGTGCCGCCGAACACTTGTTATTGCCTACCACATGTATGCTTTTTGCTTAACTTTAATAATTTTATTTATTTTCATTTTGAGGGATATCTTTTCCATACACACGTCCGCAAAATGGGTCCGCATCCGTTCCGAAATTTTGCAGAACGGGTGCAGACCCATTCATTTTCAATGGTGCCGGAATGTGCATCCGTGCTTCCGTTTCCTAAAAAAAATAGAACATGTCCTATTCTTGTCCGCAATTGCAGACAAGATTAGGCATTTTCTATTATAGTGCCGGCGATGTGCGGTCCACAAATTGCGGAATGCACATTGCCAGTGTCCGTGTTTTGCGGATCCACAAAATACTTACGGACATGTCAATGGACCCTCATAGTAACATTATTAAAGGTTACGTTTTATCTTTATGTATATTCTAATGGATTGCCTTCCTTGTACAATGTTATAATATTCTTTCTATGTTAGAAAGTATATTCTAGTGCATTTGTATTGTGCGGCAGTTGTGTGCGGTTCTGCTGCGATACTGCAGGTATAAAGAGGGACAAGCTTTATTGGAACAAATAATTTCTACTGGTGTGATATACCAGTTGCCCCCCCAAAAAACTGATTGAAGCGGGGTGTTATATACCAATATACTTTCTTTATAGTGCATTTGGGTACTGTATAGTGCATTTGCGCATGCGCGTACGCGAAAATTATGTTGCCCATATTTCGCATTGAAAAAATTAGGAATAGAGATCGCAAATTCGAATAATACATCTGGTATGTCACTGTCCATGTTGTGGGACTATTTGTGCACTTCTAGTAATTATTTCTTGGCTGCAAATATGAGCTGAAAGTTTTTCAGGTTTGCTTGCCATTAAAATGAATGGGACCCGCTGCGAACTTGCAGTTCACAAAAATTTGATCGCGTTCGTGCGATCGCGTTCGCGAACCGTCCCGGCAGATGTTCGTCCATCACTACTGCAGACACCCTCTATAGAAAAAGTATTGAAAATTATGGAAAAAATATATTAATTTTCAGTTATATTTCTCTAATCTCTGGCCTTGACACACAGAAAGTATAAAACATACAGTGCAGACAAAGTTTGGACACACCTTCTCATTCAAAGAGTTTTCTTTATTTTCATGACTATGAAAATTGTAGATTCACTCTGAAGGCATGAAAACTATGAATTAACACATGTGGAATTATATACATAACAAAAAAGTGTGAAACAACTGAAAATATGTCATATTCTAGGTTCTTCAAAGTAGCCACCTTTTGCTTTGATTACTGCCTTCCACACTCTTGGCATTCTCTTGATGAGCTTCAAGAGGTAGTCACCTGAAATTGTTTTCACTTCACAGGTGTGCCCTGTCAGGTTTAATAAGTGGGATTTCTTGCCTTATAAATGGGTTTGGGACCATCAGTTGCGTTGTGGAGAAGTCAGGTGGATACACAGCTGATAGTCCTACTGAATAGACTGTTAGAATTTGTATTATTGCAAGAAAAAAGCAGCTAAGTAAAGAAAAACAAGTGGCCATAATTACTTTAAGAAATGAAGGTCAGTTAGTCCGAAAAATTGGGAAGTGTCCCCAAGTGCAGTCACAAAAACCATCAAGCGCTACAAAGAAACTGGCTCACATGCGGGCCGCCCCAGTAAAGGAAGACCAAGAGTCACCTCTGCTGCGGAAGGATAAGTTCATCCGAGTCATCAGCCTCAGAAATCGCAGGTTAACAGCAGCTCAGATTAGAGACCAGGTCAATGCCACATAGAGTTCTAGCAGCAGACACATCTCTAGAACAACTGTTAAGAGGAGACTGTGTGAATCAGGCCTTCATGATAAAATATCTGCTAGGAAACCACTGCTAAGGACAGGCAACAAGCAGAAGAGACTTGTTTGGGCTAAAGAACACAAGGAATGGACATTAGACCAGTGGAAATCTGTGCTTTGGTCTGATGAGTCCAAATTTGAGATCTTTGGTTTCAACCACCGTGTCTTTGTGCGACGCAGAAAAGGTAAACAGATGGACTCTACATGCCTAGTTCCCACTGTGAAGCATGGAGGAGGATGTGTGATGGTGTGGGGGTGCTTTGCTGGTGACACTGTTGGGGATTTATTCAAAATTGAAGGTATACTGAACCAGCATGGCTACCACAGCATCTTGCAGCGGCATGCTATTCCATCCGGTTTGCGTTTAGTTGGACCATCATTTATTTTTCAACAGAACAATGACCCCAAACACACCTCTAGGCTGTGTAAGGGCTATTTGACCATGAAGGAGAGTGATGGGGTGCTGTGCCAGATGACCTGGCCTCCACAGTCACCGGACCTGAACCCAATCAAGATGGTTTGGGGTGAGCTGGACCGCAGAGTGAAGGCAAAAGGGCCAACAAGTGCTAAGCATCTCCTTCAAGACTGTTGGAAGACCATTTCAGGTGACTACCTCTTGAAGCTCATTAAGAGAATGCCAAGAGTGTGCAAAGCAGTAATCAAAGCAAAAGGTGGCTACTTTAACCGCCTCCGGACCGCCTAACGCAGATCTGCGGTCCGGAGGCGGCAGCTCTGCGCAGAGTCACGCATATATGCGTCATCTCGCGAGAGCCATGATTTCCTGTGAACGCGCGCACACAGGCGCGCTCACAGGAACGGAAGGTAAGCGAGTGGATCTTCAGCCTGCCAGCGGCGATCGTTCGCTGGCAGGCTATAGATGTGATTTTTTTAACCCCTAACAGGTATATTAGACGCTGTTTTGATAACAGCGTCTAATATACCTGCTACCTGGTCCTCTGGTGGTCCCTTTTCTTTGGATCGACCACCAGAGGACACAGGTAGCTGTGTAAAGTACCACAAAACACTACACTACACCCCCCCTGTCACTTATTAACCCCTTATGAACCCCTGATCACCCATGATCACCCCATATAGACTCCCTGATCAACCCCTGTCATTGATCACCCTCTGTCAGGCTCCGTTCAGACGTCCGTATGATTTTTACGGATCCATGGATACATGGATTGGATCCGCAAAACACATACGGACGTCTGAATGGAGCCTTACAGGGGGGTGATCAATGACAGGCGGGTGATCACCCATATAGATTCCCTGATCACCCCCCTGTCATTGATCACCCCCCTGTAAGGCTTCATTCAGACGTCCGTATGATTTTTACGGATCCACGGATACATGGATCGGATCCGCAAAACACATACGGACGTCTGAATGGAGCCTTACAGGGGGGTGATCAATGACAGGCGGGTGATCACCCATATAGATTCCCTGATCACCCCCTGTCATTGATCACCCCCCTGTAAGGCTCCATTCAGATGTCCGTATGATTTTTACAGATCCACGGATACATGGATCGGATCCGCCAAACACATACGGACGTCTGAATGGAGCCTTACAGGGGGGTGATCAATGACAGGCGGGTGATCACCCATATAGATTTCCTGATCACCCCCTGTCATTGATCACCCCCCTGTAAGGCTCCATTCAGATGTCCGTATGATTTTTACGGATCCACGGATACATGGATCGGATCCGCAAAACACATACGGACGTCTGAATGGAGCCTTACAGGGGGGTGATCAATGACAGGCGGGTGATCACCCATATAGATTCCCTGATCACCCCCTGTCATTGATCACCCCCCTGTCATTGATCACCCCCCTGTAAGGCTCCATTCAGACGTCCGTATGCGTTTTGCGGATCCGATCCATGTATCCGTGGATCCGTAAAAATCATACAGATGTCTGAATCGAGCCTTACAGGGGGGTGATCAATGACAGGGGGGCGATCACCTCATATACACTCCCTGATCACCCCCTGTCATTGATCACCCCCTGTAAGGCTCCATTCAGACATTTTTTTTGGCCCAAGTTAGTGGAAATAGTTGTTTTTTTGTTTTTGTTTTTTCTTACTAAGTCTCATATTCCACTAACTTGTGTCAAAATATAAAATCTCACATGAACTCACCATACCCCTCACGGAATCCAAATGCGTAAAATTTTTTAGACATTTATATTCCAGACTTCTTCTGACGCTTTAGGGCCCCTAAAATGCCAGGGCAGTATAAATACCCCACATGTGACCCCATTTCGGAAAGAAGACACCCCAAGGTATTCCGTGAGGGGCATATTGAGTCCATGAAAGATTGAAATTTTTGTCCCAAGTTAGCGGAAAGGGAGACTTTGTGAGAAAATACAAAAAAAAAAAATTTCCGCTAACTTGTGCCAAAAAAAAAAAGTTTTATGAACTCGCCATGCCCCTCATTGAATACCTTGGGGTGTCTTCTTTCCAAAATGGGGTCACATGTGGGGTATTTAAACTGCCCTGGCTTTTTAGGGGCCCGAAAGCGTGAGAAGAAGTCTGGGATCCAAATGTCTAAAAATGCCCTCCTAAAAGGAATTTGGGCCGCTTTGCGCATCTAGGCTGCAAAAAAGTGTCACACATGTGGTATCGCCGTACTCAGGAGAAGTTGGGGAATGTGTTTTGGGGTGTCATTTTACATATACCCATGCTGGGTGAGATAAATATCTTGGTCAAATGCCAACTTTGTATAAAAAAAATGGGAAAAGTTGTCTTTTGCCAAGATATTTCTCTCATCCAGCATGGGTATATGTAAAATGACACCCCAAAACACATTCCCCAACTTCTCCTGAGTACGGCGATACCATATGTGTGACACTTTTTTGCCGCCTAGGTGGGCAAAGGGGCACACATTCCAAAGAGCCCCTTTAGGATTTCACAGGTCATTTTTTACACATTTTGATTTCAAACTACTTACCACACATTAGGGCCCCTAGAATGCCAGGGCAGTATAACTACCCCACAAGTGACCCCATTTTGGAAAGAAGACACCCCAAGGTATTCCGTGAGGGGCATGGTGAGTTCCTAGAATTTTTTATTTTCTGTCACAAGTTAGCGGAAAATTATGATTTTTCTTTTTTTCTTTTTTTTCTTACAAAGTCTCATATTCCACTAACTTGTGACAAAAAATAAAAATTCTAGGAACTCGCCATGCCCCTCACGGAATACCTTGGGGTTTCTTCTTTCCAAAATGGGGTCACTTGTGGGGTAGTTATACTGCCCTGGCAATTTAGGGGCCCTAATGTGTGAGAAGTAGTTTGCAATCAAAATGTGTAAAAAATGGCCTGCGAAATCCGAAAGGTGCACTTTGGAATATGTGCCCCTTTGCCCACCTTGGCTGCAAAAAAGTGTCACACATCTGGTATCGCCGTACTCAGGAGAAGTTGGGGAATGTGTTTTGGGGTGTCATTTTACATATACCTATGCTGGGTGAGATAAATATCTTGGTCAAATGCCAACTTTGTATAAAAAAATTGGAAAAGTTGTCTTTTGCCAAGATATTTCTCTCACCCAGCATGGGTATATGTAAAATGACACCCCAAAACACATTCCCCAACTTCTCCTGAGTACGGCGATACCATATGTGTCACACTTTTTTGCAGCCTAGGTGGGCAAATGGACCCACATTCCAAAGTGCACCTTTCGGATTTCACCGGTCATTTTTTACAGATTTTGATTGCAAACTTCTTCTCACACATCTGGGCCCCTAAATTGCCAGGGCAGTATAACTACGCCACAAGTGACCCCATTTTGGAAAGAAGACACCCCAAGGTATTTTGTGATGGGCATAGTGAGTTCATGTAAGTTTTTATTTTTTGTCACAAGTTAGTGGAATATGAGACTTTGTAAGAAAAAAAAAATCAAAAAGAAAATCATCATTTTCCGCTAACTTGTGACAAAAAATAAAAAGTTCTATGAACTCACTATGCCCATCAGCGAATACCTTAGGGTGTCTACTTTCCGAAATGGGGTCATTTGTGGGGTTTTTCTACTGTCTGGGCATTGTAGAACCTCAGGAAACATGACAGGTGCTCAGAAAGTCAGAGCTGCTTCAAAAAGCGGAAATTCACATTTTTGCACCATAGTTTGTAAACGCTATAACTTTTACCCAAACCATTTTTTTTTTTCTGCCCACACATTTTTTTTTATCAAAGACATGTAGAACAATAAATTTAGCGAAAAATGTATATATGGATGTTGTTGTTTTTTGCAAAATTTTACAGCTGAAAGTCAAAAATGTCATTTTTTTGCAAAAAAATCGTTAAATTTTGATTAATAACAAAAAAAGTAAAAATGTCAGCAGCAATGAAATACCACCAAATGAAAGCTCTAATAGTGAGAAGAAAGGGAGGTAAAATTCATTTGGGTGGTACGTTGCATGACTGAGCAATAAACTGTGAAAGTAGTGTAGTGCAGAAGTGCAAAAAGTGGCCTGGTCATTAAGGGGGTTTCAGCTAGCGGGGCTGAAGTGGTTAAAGAACCTAGAATATGACATATTTTCAGTTGTTTCACACTTTTTTGTTATGTATATAATTCCACATGTGTTAATCCATATTTTTAATGCCTTCAGTGTGAATCTACAATTTTCATAGTCATGAAAATAAAGAAAACTCTTTTAATGAGAAGGTGTGTCCAAACTTTTGGTCTGTACTATATGTCACTAGTAACTGCAGACACCATCTATAGAAACATTATTGAAAATTAAGGAAAAATATATTAATTTCAGTTATATTTCTTCCATCTCTGGCCCTGACACACAGAAGGTATTGGACAGATGTCTCTAGTCATTGCAGACACCCTCTATATAAAAAGTATTAAAAATGATGGCAAAAATATATTAATTTTCAGTTATATTTCTCCAATTTTTGGCCCTGACACACAGAAGGTATTGGACAGATGTCTCTAGTCACTGCAGACACCCTCTATATAAATATTATTGAAAATGATGGACAAAATGTATTAATTTTCTGTTATATTTCTCCAATTTCTGGTCCTGACACAAAGAAGGTATTGGACAGATGTCTCTAGTCACTGCAGACACCCTCTATAGAAAAAGTATTGAAAATGATGGAAAAAACATATACATTTTCAGTTATATTTCTCCAATCTCTGGCCCTGACACACAGAAGGTATTGGATAGATGTCTCTAGTCACTGCAGACACCCTCTATATAAAAAATACTTAAAATGATAGTAAAATATATTCATTTTCAGTTATATTTCTCCAATCTCTGGCCCTGACACACAGAAGGTATTAGACAGATGTCTCTAGTCACTGTAGACAGCCTCTATAGAATAAGTATTGAAAATTCTTGGAATTTATTTTTTTACTGTAGCTCTAAAATACTGCCAACCTGCCACCACACACACTAGTCCTTAAAAGGACTTTGGGGTCTATGAAACTTTTTCTACTGAATTGATTGCGATCAGACTCCCTACACTCTCTGTCCCTTCTGAAGCGCAGCTCTCCCTGACTGCAAATGAGCCAAACATGCGTCATTGTGTGCGATATAATGCACCTGATGACGTGTTCTGGCAACATGGCTACTGGCATTACAGTGAGGGCAGTACTTACCTGCATGTTTATTGGCTACTTAGCAGCCGTGAAATGTGTGCGATGGAGACTTGAGCATGGTGCTAGAGTACATGCGGTACTTGGCCGAGTACCACTATGTGCCGAGGCATGCTCGCTCAACACTAGTTCCTACCCTGTGTGAGTTAGTTCTCCCAGACAAACTAGGTGCAGAACAGCGTGATATTGCCATGTCCTGCAGATGTGGCATGCTGGAGGAGCACTGTGAATTGTCCCTGCAGTGGAGGCTGAGGACATGGTAGAGGATGAGGAGGCAGAGGCGGAAATTGTTGCAGGACCTACGGCGTGAGAACGTGGAGGCGGCAGCGGCATCATGTGACCAAATTGCTGGTGTAGCTGGGCAGGAACCACATTTACCCACTGGGTCCTCAGCTCCACACGTCGGTGCTGCCGTGCACTTTGGCAGACACTGACAGGCTCAAGGACTGGCCCACTTTCTGTTCAACATAGGTGTGCAGGGCTGGTACTGCCTTTTTCGCAAAGAGATGACGGCTTGAGACTCTCTACCTCGGCTCGTCACAAGCCATCAGTTCTTAGAAAGGTGCAGAGTCCACCACTTTAAAAGGGAGGGACTGCAGCACCAGCAACTTGGCCAGGAGCACGTTCAGCTTCGGCACCTTTGGATGAGTACATGCATACTGTTGTCTTTTGGCAATCGCTTTGGTAATCAATTGCTGACTAAATGACTGACGAGGAGTAGGAGGAGCAGGAGCATCAGGATCAGAAGATGATGGGAAGGATAGGCAGCTAGCTTCGGCTGAGGTGGTGGAGCCTTGACTGTATGAAATCGGGTGAGGGCCGCTGGGTGATGCTGCTGTTGCTGCGGAAGGCTGGACCACTACATTAGCACCACGGTTCTCCCAAGCCACTTTATGGTGATGCTGAATGTGTTGACGCAGGTTCGTGGTGCCAACATTGGCACCCTGGCCATGCTTCACTTTCTGCCAACAGATTCGGCACATGGCCATGTTTACCTCCTATATATTGCATTTTCCCCCCAACACTCCGCACTGACTGCCTGCTTCTGCTACCTCGATGAACCCCTGCACCGCTACTTTCTGAGCAGTTAGCCTCCTGCCAAGTGGGTGGTCTACCCCTGGCACGTTCGGCTCCCAACCTTTCACTGCTGCCACCCTGCTGACTCATGGCCAAGCTACCACGCTGCTGGGTCAGCCGCTGCCTCATGCGCAAGCTTCCACCCTCTTCTCCTAATGATGATGAAGCGGCTACATCATCATCATTATCCGCTACTGTCTGTAAGTCACTGATGTCCCTCTCAATGGTCTCAGGGCAAGGAGACTGACCGCTCATAACACCAGTTCCCACATGACTGTCATCACTGCTTGCTCGTCTACCGGAGGAAGCAACAGATGTCTCCTCCAGATCTTGGCTGGGCATTAGCTGCTGACTGTCCTCTAGTAGCTCGTCCTCACTAAAAAGTGGAGCAGAGCCTACGGCATATAATACTTCTCAAATGGAGGGGACAGAAAATGACAGAGGCAGGTTGAGGACAGGTCGGGGCACAGGGCCTGCTCACAGGCCAAATAAACGAAGCCCCATGTCAGAAGTACCCACGACTCTTGGCTGGGGGTGTCTGATGTCACTTGCAACAAAGTAGAAGGCTGAGTCAACCACTCAAGCACTGCTGGGTTGCTGGTCAAGACACAACCGCTAGACACTGGGTGCTCAGGCCTCTCGCTGCGACTCCTGCTGCCACCCCCACCTTCTTCTGCTGCTACTTGTGCCTGCACTAGAAACATTTGGGCTACTGCCGTTCCCTTTAACCCCTTAAGGACACAGCCTTATTTCACCTTAAGGACCAGGCAATTTTTTGCAAATCTGATCAGTGTCACTTTAAGTGGTGATAACTTTAAAACGCTTTGACTTATCCAGGCCATTCTGAGATTGTTTTTTCGTCACATATTGCACTTCATGACACTGGTAAAATGAAGTAAAAAATAACATTTTTTTTTTGCTTAAAAAAATACCTAATTTACCCCAAATTTGGAAAAATTAGCAAATTTCAAAGTTTCAGTTTCTCTACTTCTGTAATACATAGTAATACCCCCAAAAATTGTGATGACTTTACATCCCCTTATGTCTACTTCATGTTTGAATTATTTTGGGAATTAAATTTAATTTTTGGGGGATGTTACAAGGCTTAGAAGTTTAGAAGCAAATCTTGAAATTTTTCAGAAATTTACAAAAACCCAATTTTTAGGGACCACTACAGCTCTGAAGTCACTTTGCGAGGCTTACATAATAGAAACCACCCAAAAATGACCCCATTCTATAAACTACACCCCTCAAGGTATTCAAAACTGATTTGACAAACTTCATTAACCCTTTAGGTGTTGCACAAGAGTTATTGGCAAATGGGGATACAATTTGAGAATTTAATTTTTTTGCCTCATTTTCCATTTTAACCCATTTTTTCCCACTAACAAAGCAAGGGTTAACAGCCAAACAAGACTGTATCTTTATTGCCCTGACTCTTCCGTTTACAGAAACACCCAATATGTGGCCGTAAACTACTGTACGGCCAAACAGCGGGGCATAGAGTGAAAGGTGCGCCGTTTGGTTTTTGGAAGGCAGATTTTGCTGGACTGGTTTTTTGACACCATGTCCCATTTGAAGCCCCCTGATGCACCCCTAGAGTAGAAACTCCATAAAAGTGACCCCATCTAAGAAACTACACCCCTCAAGGTATTCAGGGCAGATATTTTAATATTTTTTTTCCAGTTACAAAGCAAGGGTTAACAGCCAAACAAAACTCATTATTTATGGCCCTGATTCTGTAGTTTACAGAAACACCCCATATGTGATCGTAAAATGCTGTACGGGCACACGGCAGGGTGCAGAAGAAAAGGAATGCCATACGGTTTTTGGAAGGCAGGTTTTGCTGGACTGTTTTTTTTTGAAACCATGTCCCATTTGAAGCCCCCCTGATGGACCTCTAGAGTAGAAACTCCAGAAAAGTGACCCCATTTTAGAAACTACGGGATAGGGTGGCAGTTTTGTTGGTACTAGTTTAGGGTACATATGATTTTTGGTTGCTCTATATTACACTTTTTGTGCGGCAAGGTAACAAGAAATAGCTTTTTTGGCACCTTTTTTTTTGTTATTTACAACATTCATCTGACAGGTTAGATCATGTGGTAATTTCATAGAGCAGGTTGTCACGGACACGGCAATACCTAATATGTATACAATTTTTTTAATTTATGTAAGTTTTACCCAATGATTTCATTTTAAAAACAAAAAAAAAGTTTTAGTGTCTCCATAGTCTAAGAGCCATAGTTTTTTCTGTTTTTGGAAGATTATCTTAAGTAGAGTCTCATTTTTTGCGGGATGAGATGACGGTTTGATTGGCACTATTTTGGGGTGCATATGAATTTTTTGATCGCTTGCTATTACACTTTTTGTGACGTAAGATGACAAAAAATGGCTTTTTTTACACCGTTTTTTTTTTTTTTTTTTTACGGTGGTCATCTGAGGGGTTAGGTAATGTGATATTTTTATAGAGACAGCCGATACGGATGCGGCAATACCTAATATGTATACTTTTTTAAATTTATGTAAGTTTTACACAATGATTTCATTTTTGAAACAAAAAAAATGATGTTTTAGTGTTTCCATAGTCTAAGAGCCATAGTTTTTTCAGTTTTTGGGCGATTATCTTAAGTAGGGTCTGATTTTTTGCGGGATGAGATGACGGTTTGATTGTTACAAACTTGGCGTACAAGCAACTTTTTTGATCACTTTTATTACCTTTTTTTGGGAAGTAAGGTGGGCAAAATTTCAATTTCATCATAGTTTTTTATTTTTATGGCGTTCACCGTTCGGGTAAAGTAACATGACCGTTTTATATATCAGGTCGTTACTAAAACGCGGAAATACCAAACATGTGTAGGGAATTTTTTTTTTTTCATTTTTAATCAGTGATAATGTGTCTTTTGATTTTTACTTTCTTCACTTATTTTTACTTTTTTTTTTACCCAGACCCACTTGGTTCTTGAAGATCCAGTGGGTCTGGTGTCTGTATAATACAGTACAGTACTCTATATAGGGTAATGCACTGTATTTTACTTACACTGAACAGATCTATGCCTTCAGCACAGATCTGTTCAGCACCATGGACAGCAGGACGCCTGAGAAGGCGTCCTGTTGCCATGGGAACCTTCCCCGTCTGCCAGAACTTCGCAGACGGGGAAGGGTGAGGACGGGGCTTGCGCGGGGCTGTCTGGGAGCTCTCTCCCTCTCCCATCGGAGGGCTGCAAAGGCACAGCAGCCCCCCGATGGGAGAGGTAGGGAGCTCCTTGAGCTGTTAACCTTTTCCATACAGCGGTCCGTACGGACCGCTGTATGGAAAGGGTTAAACGGCTGAGATTGCATCACCGATGTCAGCCGTTCATACCAGGGTGTCAGCAATGTGCTGGTATACCCACTGTCCACCAACGATTATTCAATGGGAGGCGGGCGGGGGACCGCGGGGATCAGAAACTGCAGGAATCGCAACAAACCGCAGGTCTGAATTGCGATCACGGACATGGGGGGGTCACGGGACCCCCCCCGCGCATTTAGCCGAGGTGCCTGCTCAATGATTTGAGCAGGAACCTTGTTCCGATTACAGCCGGCCGGGCGGCAGTGATCGGAACAACACATGACGTACCGGTACGTCATGTGTCCTTAAGGACTCGGGAAACATGCCGTACCGGTACGTCATGTGTCCTTAAGGGGTTAAAGGGCCTGTCACTTGTCTGTCTGACATACTGAAAAATAAAAGAATTAAAGTAAATTTAAAAGTAAATTAAAACACCCCAAAAATGCCATTAGAACTATGTAAGTTCACTGCAAAATGGCTAATAAGACAAACTTATTTTTTCTTATTAATACACCACAAAATTGTCTATAAAGAAATGCTCATTCACTGCAAAACAGCTAATAAGATGTAGGTTTTTTTTTCTTGGAAATTCACTACAGAAATGTCTATAAAACAATGTACATTCACAGCTGAACGGCTAATAAGAAGTACTATTTTTTTCTTATTAATACATATGATCACCGCTGAATGGCCAATAAGACGTAGGTTTTTTCTTATGTCAGGGATTGCTCTCTGAAGCAGGCCGGCGGTGATAGATTCTGGTGCAGACAACAGGATAAAGTTCAAATCAGGTTTCACTTTATTGTGGCACAAACAGAAGAAATAAATAGCCTTTACACTTTTGGAAAAAAAATAAAAACAAAAACAAATCCTGCTCATCTGAGCACTAAATAATACAGATAGTATCTGCCTCACCTATAAAACACAGGTCACTCAGGGCATCAGGGTTTTTCTTTAGTCAGGACAGCAGTCAGCCTCCTGGACTTATCTCCAGACATCACTTCCCCCAGACTGACAGCCTGGGACAGGTTTTATTTCCCCTTAATGATCGCAGATGGCTACACCTGGAGATCGCTCAGTCTAGGGGGAAACATGCCCTGGAATGGGGTGGACTGGGGAGGTCCCGCTATCAAGCCTACCTTCCCCAGTCCAATAAAATCCAGCCCATAAACTACTAAAGAAAATAGCTTCAGCAACTATATTTGCTGAAGCCAGCACCATTCTGGATCTTACTTACTTCACCCAGTTGAGGAACCTGGGTGATATATTCACCCCTTCCAGGACTTTACCATATACTTTCCTGTTCACATCGCCACACTTATCATTACCACAAAAATATTTATAAAACAGTGTACGTGCACTGCTGAACTGCTAATAAGGTGTACAATTTTTTTATTATTACACCATAAATTTTTTTATAAAACAATGTACATTCACCGCTAAATTACTAATAAGACGCACTATTCTTTCTGATTAATAGACCACAAAAATGCCTATAAAACAATGTACGTTCCCCGCTAAATGGATAAGACGTACTATTTTTTCTTATTAATTCACCAGAAAAATGTCTATTAAGAAATGCACGTTCACAGCAAAACAGCTAATAAGACGTATGTTTTTTTCTTATTAATACACCACAAAACAATGTACGTTCACCGCTGAATAGCTAATATATTGTAGGTTTTTTTCTTATTAATACACCACAAAAATGTCTATAAAACAATGTAGGTTCACTGATGAATGGCTAATAAGATGTACTTTTTTTTCTTAATACACCACAAGAATGTCTATAAAACAATGTACGTTCATCGCTGAACGGCTAATAAGACTTCCTTTTTTTCTTAATACACCACAAAAATGTCTATAAAGAAATGCATGTTCACCGCAAAACGGCTAATAAGACATACGTATTGTTCCTATTAATACACCTCGTAAATGGTTGTATTCTCACAGCACTTGCACCCCAATAACAATTACTAATTCATCATATAGTGCAAACCTAAAATCAGCAGTATAACAGCAATTTGGGTCCCCAATTAGTGCAGCAAAGTGTAACAGAATCAATCCTATTACCCAGGCTGTACACTGCCCTATTCAACCCTGTGTTCCTTTTATAGTGTAGATAATGACTCCCTATCCTTTGCCTTTACCTTGAATGATCTTTCCCTGAATTTGTAAATGTTTTTTCAGCACAATAAAGTCTTTCCTAATACTGTCCCTAGCGCCTGTCATGTCTCTCCCTGCACTAAGTACACGTACACTGGAAAATGTCTGAATCCAATATGTCTGAGGCTATTTATACAGCTGTGATATCACAGGGGCTGGCTGGCTGCTGATTGGCTGCATGCATGGCATTGTGGGTGATCCCTCGTTCCCAAAGTTCTTTGCTCCATGTCATAACATGTGCAGCAGCCATTTTAGGCAAAAATGTGATTCATTACCACGAAGCGTGAGGAAATTCGACTTCGGTGCAATCAAATTTTTCCTGAAATTCGGATCAAATTCCACTTCTTCAACTTCGATTCGCTCATCTCTAAATGAGGCACTATTACTTAGTTATGCTTGTTACAGCTTGGTTTCAGAATAATGCTGATCGTATTTGCTGATCTATAAATATATATCCTACTTATGGGGCAGCAGGGAGGGTGAGTACTCTATTGGCTATGCCTGCTGGGAGAGGAGCTATGCTGGTGGGCACTGACTGTTGGCATCACAGTTAGGAAGTAGTTAAAGAAAAACTGCTAGATGTTGGCAAACCTGGCACTGACAGATGCTTGTATGGTGACACTGCCCTGTCAATATGTGCCAGGAACAAATCAGGTCTTCTGTTTTCATTTCTGTAAGTAGGCAATGGTAAAGGAAAATACTACTGTGGCTGTTGTACAATGTATTATTAGTATGTTTGTATGCCTTCTATGCTTCTAATTTTGTAACCCTTTCCTTATAAATAATTATGTGTCCTTCAAGAGTTTGAATTAATCAGAGATAGTTACATGTGATTGTAAGGATGCTGGACTGTGCATCTTTACTTGTTAAAAGCCCTTTGGGCACTCTCAATGACTCATCATGCCTATGGCATACCTAAATGCCCCAATCTTAGGGTATCAGTGATTAATTTGGTCTCTTCTTTACTTTTACTTACTTATTTTCTCTTTTTTTATAGTCCTCCTATACTAATTTAATAATGCAGTTCAACCTGTATGCATCCACGGAGAAATTCTGCCTCAAAATCTCATTAGTATGTAAATGTGACATCAGGGCTTTTCCATTTGGGCTGAATTTATGCTCAAGATGCAGTACAAGAAAAAAATAGCAACTTTTGTAGATGTATTATTGCTCCAAGATGCCAAAGAGGTCTTAAGGGTGATTAGTGTATTGCACCTCGAAGGTATGTGCAGACGTAAATCCGTCTTGCAAATAATACGCTCTTTTGTATTCACAATCAATATATTGAGCAGAAGCACTGTAGTAGTGATATAAAGCCTCTTGACAAGGATGTAAATTAACTTTCATTCTAGAAAGAATTTATTTCTCTTGTAAATCAATGCAACCCTGAAACATATGAAAAGCGAATATGTATGGCCTGTTAGGATAATTACGTGGCTTGATATTTGATAGTTGCTGGACCGAAAAGGCTTTAAAGAGGACCTTTCATGGTTTTGTATTAATGGAGATAAATACCTTTACTTGCGGGGTACCCCACCGCTCATACTGCCACCCTGCCTAATTTTTTTAAATTTCATCCTATGCGATGTTGTGCCCCCACCGCAATTTTCACTCTCAGTATGCTAATACTGAGCATCGGTACAGGGATGAGGAGACGCCAGGGTTTCTCAATGGGCGTCTCCTTCTCCCTGGCTGTGCCGCGATCCAATCACAGCGCAGAGCACCACAGCCAGGGAGAAAAAAAAACTCACCTTCTCCCTGGCTGTGACGCTCTCTGCTGTGATTGGATGATTGGATCGCGGCACAGCCAGGGAGAAGGAGACGCCCATTGAGAAACCCTGGCGTCTCCTCCTCCCCGTACCGATGCTCAGTATTAGGATACTGAGAGTGAAAGCTGCGGGGCGGCACAGCGGGGGCGCAGGAGCGATATTTTAAAAAATCAGGCATGGTGGCAGCATCAGCGGGGGGGGGGGGGGGGGGCTTGGGTACCCCGCAAGTAAAGGTATTTATCTCCATTAATACAAAACCATGAAAGGGTCTTTTTAAGCTTTCAATTGCTAATAATCACGCCATTTGTATCGTATATTTCAGGCTACTTGTAATAAGATACTGTAATAATATACTATATTTAAAGTAATAGCAAGGTGTACACATAAATGGCACAAATCATAACATTCGGGTTGATCTAATACTTTAATGCAGCATAATATACACTCAGGTCCATAAATATTGGAACATTGACACAATTCTAACATTTTTGGCTCTATACACCACCACAATGGATTTGAAATGAAACGAACAAGATGTGCTTTAACTGCAGAACGTCAGCTTTAATTTGAGGGTATTTACATCCAAATCAGGTGAACGGTGTAGGAATTACAACAGTTTGCATATGTGTGTGTATTCCCTCATTATCCCAATTGCAAACAGCAGATAAAAGGTCCAGAGTTCATTTCAAGTGTGCTATTTGCATTTGGAATCTGTTGCTGTCAACTCTCAAGATGAGATCCAAAGAGCTGTCACTCTCAGTGAAGCAAGCCATCATTAGGCAAAAAAAAACAAAACATCAGAGCGATAGCAAAAACATTAGGCATGGCCAAAACAACTGTTTGGAACATTCTTAAAAATAAGGAACGCATCAGTGACACCAAAAGACCCGGAAGATCACAGAAAACAACTGTGGTGGATGATAAAAAATTCTTCCCCTGGTAAAGAAAACACCCTTCACAACAGTTGACCAGATCAAGAACACTCTCCAGGAGGTATGTGTATGTGTGTCAAAGTCAACAATGAAGAGAAGACTTCACCAGAGTGAATACAGAGGGTTCACCACAAGATGTAAACCATTGGTGAGCTTCAAAAACAGAAAGGCCAGATTAGAGTTTGCCAAACGACATCTAAAAAAGCCTTCACAGTTCTGGAACAACATCCTATAGACAGATGAGACCAAGAACAACTTGTGCCAGAGTGTATATATATTTATATATATATATATATATACTGTATATATATATTCATAAAAAAATTCTACTATTAGCATTAATAAGGAATGAGCACTGTTGTTTGCACAGTGCATTATTTTCAGACATTAAGATGTAGAAGATTCACCTTCCTTTTCTTTAACCCATTTATGTACAAGTGTTTTTGCAAGGACTGAAAAGCATCTCCCATGGGTTGAATGGACCTGTGGAGTGAAGCACATTTACCTGCTCCCCACCAGCTCCAGTTCCTTAAGTCCATCTCGCTGCTGTAGCTAGTGTCTGGCCAGCCAGGGGTTACATATGCTGCTGTAGCTAGTGTCTGGCCACAGCGGTGAAGTGTTCTCCAAGTGGCACGTGACCCAGTGACATCCACTTGAGGGAACTTGTCATTACTGAGGCCAATTAGTGCCACAAGTTTGCAAGTGGATATGCAGCACGCCAGACCTGCAGGGTATTAGCGACAGTGAGGTCACGGTATGGGTAATCGAGGGTTACTCACTTTTCTGAGGAGAACCCTGGGCAGGCATGCAACAGTGAAAGGAGAGGCAGACACTAGTTCGTCTGGGGCACACTCTGTAGATAGGGACCAGGCCTGATGGTATGTGAGGTGCCCTGGATGTTGTAGGTGTTTTGAGTGCCTTAGGTAAGGTCCCTTTAAGGATCGTGACGCCAGTGCCTGTAACGGTGGCACACCGGTTTGCAGGAGGATTAAATGAGTACACAGTTGATGAACCAAACGTTGCTTTACTTGATGGAAACTGTCCAACTTTGTACATGCAGTTACAGAAGATAATGCAGTCCCTTACAGTTCCAAATACACAGCAGGTTTGTGTAACAGCAGGTTTCTATTTTGCAAGATACTTGGAGGGTATACAACTAATGCTTTGCAGTGCAATGCTGCTCTATCCCCACAGCTATTCTAGCTGGCTGGATTCCAAGGCCCGGATGCCTAATTGCTGGCTTAAATCCTTGGTATAAAATCCTTCCTCCAGTATTGGCACTTGACTAGGTTACAATACCTTCTTTTCCTAGCTGTCTTCACTGCTGGATGGGAAAGGTGTCTGCAGGTTTCTCCCAGGAGGTGCTCTCCTACTACTGGGGTATCTCAACTGAGCTATCCTTAGCCTCAGGAGCTTTAGGCTGACTAGGTGACTCCTCTAGTCCCCTGGAATACACTGCCTATCCCCTGTCTGGGCCGTCCTATATATAACTAGGGAGGCTAAACTGCACTCTGACAGGGCCTGACACCCAGTTAACACAGAAAATGCATACACATAACAGTAAGGCAGTAAACACATTAACCCCTTTGTGTAGTGCCCACCTTTACCTAGTGGGACACTACATACCCCCACGCTATGACGTTGCCAGTCCTCTGTCAGAACTTTTGGGTATGAATAAAGTCCATAAGTATAAGGCCTATATAAGAGTATGGACATGAGCCTAAGGGACAACCATTTTGTCTTATTTTAAAAGGCAGAATGAGTTAAGGATTATTTTTTTTTACTCTGAAATTGCTAACCTAAGGTTTACGATATGTACCAAAGTGTTTACCTAAGTCTGTTTTTGTGAGAAGGAGATGTCCCAAGGTCTAATGAAATGTAATTGCCTAGATAAGACAATGTATTTGAGTTCTGATGATTTTTACTGAATAGAAAGACTCTAATCTTTCTTTGTGGTTTTATATGAATCAATGTATGAGTAGATTGATTTTATATTATCAATTTTAATAGGTGTGCTGAATATATAGTATATATATAAGAGTATGGTCCTTATAGCTATATTCAGTTTTAAGATTAGAAACGAGGTACAAATTCCTCTGTCATTTTTAGAATCTCTCTCAGTGTAACACACAAATTAATTATTTCTTTCCTTGAGGTTTTCTTGAATGGAGAAATGTGGACACAGGTGATCATGAACAAACCCTGTCTCTTCCAAGAACAATGAATTGAGATAGCCCTGTTTATCTTGATTTAATTAGGTCTGGTCAAAAGATTTAAGGATAAACAAGGTAGTTGACCAAGTATAAAAGTCATTGTCTATTCAAAATCTTCTCAAGGTTTTGTCTGAAACCTTAGATAACATTCATTGCTAGTATAAAAAAAGAGAAATAAGCGAGTGGTTCGATTTTTGTATGGAATACTAGTGCCATCTAGTGTTAGGGTAAAATACTAGAGGGAGGTTCTATTGATTATAAAGTGAGGTCACTAGTTAATGATAAAACTTGGCCAAGCCCTTTCTAAGATAGGATAAAAAGATGGTATGGGCTGACAGAAAGGATCGATCTCTAGAGCTCTCTAGCTCTCTCTCTGACCATCTTCAAAAGACCATCCTGAAGGGACGATCATCTTCAAAAGACCAGATCCAGCCCTGACCACCTTTTCAGTCATTGGAGGCAGCCATCTTAGAACCATTGAAACTGATTTCTGCTAGCTGACATTTTGGTATAGTATAACCTTACCTATATTTTATAGGATAATTAATTAATATAATACATATCTATATATATTTAATTAACCATACCTTGTGTATAGTTTCTGTTTTGGAATAAGATTGCGGTGTACCTGCAGCATCATCCTGAAAATTAATCCACTACAGGAAGATTGAAAATATACTAGTGAAAACACGGTATTATCTCCAAGGAATTGAATTCAGTTCTAGACCAGTATGGTTGATAATATATATTTATATAGATAAAAGATAAACCAGATCTGGGTTTAATCGGACATTTGTCGGCTGAGAGAAATCAAGTATTAAATTGATTTTTAATATAATTGAGGGGTATTATTATAAGAAGGCATAATTGTGTATAGATATGTTCTCAATTATTTTTGTCTTTATCACTATTTTACATATCATTGATTGAATTTTATTATCGCCAATTTTATTATATATATATTTTGCACTATAAATTGTATTAATAAATTACATATATATTTTGTCTGTAACTGGGTTTTGTCTTCAATTCAACGCAGATCACGAGCTTGTTTTAGCTTGATATTTATGATAATAAGTTAGAATCTCCTTTATTACCGATTTTAATTTATTCACATAAATAATATAGACTGTCAATCGGAGACAGCATAAATATTCCGACACCTCGGCGCAGCATGGAGGGTCCGCCCATCTGGAAGCGGCAGCCTGAAAGACAAATGAGAACATGCATACCAGCAATCACCACAATAACAATATAAACAATGGCAAACAGTGTCACTGAGAGGAGTGGTGAAAAGGGGCGTTGTTTGATTCTTTCAGGATAATGTAAAGGAACAGGGGCGCTGACCTGGTGCAGCGTATCAATAAACCAGGATAGTCCATTATAAAACTTTAACTGTAAACAGTCCATAAGAATGCAAACAAACAAAAGTCCTGGGAGGCTCAAAGGCATATAAATGAGTCCGTACCCCGGCTTGCAAAAGGGTTAAACAGGGGTCTCCCGTAAGGGGCTACCTGGGCCCATAATGTAGTCTCCAAACCTCCCAGGTGGGTGCCCCCTGGTAGAACGGGTGGACCTCCTTACTGACAGGGGTTCTTCCTGCCTGGATTCAGGAAGGTCAGAGGAGCCCACTGCCTCTGGAGCTACTTCAGGAGCTCTCTGGGGCAAGGTGTCCTGAGGCTGAGGGCTAACAGGAACAGGAGCAGGAACCATTAAATTCAACCAGGGCGTGAGGGCCCAGTGGAGCGGCTCTTTGTCATGGATCAAGTTCTCCACAGCCTGCATAGGGTCCATAGATGGAGCCGGCAACTTCAGAAGGCTCAGGCTCCATATCCTCTGCCGCTGGTTCTCCTTCTATACAAGGCTTGAGACGGTTCCTGTGAACGATCTGGGAACCTTCTCCTTCCCTGGAGACTTGGTAAATGTGTGCTGCAGCATTGGGTATGGCAGTAATAATATTGGGAATCCTTTCCCATTTGCTGTCCAACTTGCTGGTCCGGTGGTTGTTTTTCAACCACACCTTGTCTCCAAGAGCCAGGGGTTCCGCATGGGCAGCCTGGTCAAAGTCTTTTTGCTGCCTTTCTTGAGTAATCGCCATACATTCCTGGACGATCTCCTTAGCATTGAGGAGACGCCTTTGGTGTTCCACTACCCAATCCGTCCTGGGCAGTGGGTTGATCACATCCGGTACTTGTACACCCAGGGAGTGATCCGCAGGCAATCTCCCTTGTCGGCCAAACATCAAATAGAACGGGGTGTAACCGGTGGAACAATGGATGGTGTTGTAAGTGTACATGAGCTGCGGCAACAGAGTAGGCCAATCACCCCTCGTCTCAGGGGGTACTGCTCTCAACATTTCAATGAGAGTCTTATTCATTTTTTCACAGAGTCCGTTACCTTACGGATGATAAGCGGTGGTCCGGACTTTCTGGCAGTTAGGCAGCAGGCACATCTCATGGAACAGCTGCGACTCAAACGCAGACCCTTGGTCGGTGAGGATCCTTTCTGGGCAGCCGTAGGCCAGCAGGAAATGCTTCCAGAACGCCTCCGCTGTAGTTTTGGCTGTCAGGTCTTTCACAGGCTCTGCTACGACAAACTTGGTGAAGTGATCAATAATAGTCATGGCATAAGTATACCCTGAGCGACTCGGCTCCAACTTCACATGGTCAATAGCAACAAGTTCTAAAGGAGTTTTACTTACAATCGGATGGAGAGGCGCCCTCTGGTCATGGTGTTCAGTTCGCCCCACAGCACAGGCAGTGCATTCTCGGCACCATTTCTCAATATCTTCTCTCATCCCAATACAATAGAATCTTCTGCGAATGGTGGCCTCAGTCTTCTGTACACCGAAGTGTCCGGACTGGTTGTGATACATATCCAGCACCAGGCTGGCATCCCAACGTGGCAGGAGAATTTGGTACACTCTATCACAGGACACTGGATCCAGACTCCTTCTGAGCAACAGGCCTCTTTGAAGGAATAGTTGGTGGCGATGTCTCCACAGTCTCGCTTGTTCTGGGTCTGCACTCTTCCTACGGATTCTCTCAGGGACTTTTCCACTGGTAAGGAAGTCAAGCAGTTCCCCGAGGACTCTACTTTCGGACTGGAGCTTAACCCATCTTTCTTGATCGCCTCTGGACTCAGGACCATCTGATGAGGGAGGATCAGCAGCAGGGAGATCTTCTGTACGGATATTATCCTGCTGGGTAAATTTATTGTAGAACGCTGGCATTTCCACTTCTTCCCAGGCATCTTTTGGTTCATCTGGGGCCTCTGTAGTGGGAAGCCGCGACAGAGCATCAGCGTTATCGTTGGAGCGGCCTGCCCGGTATTTCACAGTAAAGTCATAGTTGGCAAGGCGGGAGGCCCATCTTTGCTCCAGTGCCCCTAATTTGGCTGTATTCAGATGCGCCAAGGGATTATTGTCCGTGAAGGCAACAAATGGTGTGGCAGCGAGATAGTCTTTAAACTTTTCGGTCACAGCCCACACTAAGGCAAGAAACTCCAGGTTGAAAGAACTGTAATTCTGGTCATTCTTTTCAGCTACCTTCAGGGATCTGCTGGCGTAGGCAATTACCCTTTCTTTGTTGTCTTGCACTTGAGCCAACACGCCCTGCCTTTATGCTGGATGTTGAATAAGGCATTGGTGTACATTTTGGCCAAAGCGTAATAAGCCACTCACCATGTCAAGGTCGTCTTAATGAGTGGTCCCTAACACTAGTTTCTACCTTTTATGGGCCATGACAGCCACACAAAGTCCAGGGAGCGCAGGTACAGCATGCACGTCAAGCACACTCTGCTATTAACCCCGCTTTCATGGGATCCAGGGATGCAAGTACCAACATGCATGCTGAGCCCACTATATACTTCTCCTGGAGCCTAATGGCTACTGGTAGGTGCTATATAAGCACCAATGCCTTATTCAACATCCAGCATAAAGGCAGGGCAGAGTGCTGGTTGCAGTGTGCGATTGCATTTTGTGTTTTTGCGTTTGTATCTGTATTTCGCCATAGCAATCTGCACCTGCTAGGGGTTGTGCGGGCTGAATCCCCCATATTTTTTCTTTGTAGTATATATTGGAGGCGTGGCGATCTCCAAGCAGTCATGCACACCTGACCAGTTAGTATGCCCTGGAGGCTGGTTTTAAAGTCAGTATAAAACTGAGTCTGCTTATATAGCACCTACCAGTAGCCATTAGGCTCCAGGAGAAGTATATAGTGGGCTCAGTATGCATGTTGGTACTTGTGTGGCTGTCATGGCCCATAAAAGGTAGAAACTAGTGTTAGGGACCACTCATGAAGGCGACCTTGACGTGGTGAGTGGCTTATTACGCTTTGGCCAAAATGTACACCAATGCCTTATTCAACATCCAGGGCAGAGTGCTGGTTGCAGTGTGCGATTGCATTTTGTGTTTTTGCGTTTGTAAAATGTATTATAGCCAGTGAGTTATCTAATAAAATATATCTGTATAGCGCCACCTGCTGTTTGTTCTTTACCTTATTATTTTTTGTCCTTCTCACTTGGCTGGTCGAAGATGCTCAGTTTCAATCTTCAACTGCCATGTGCCATATATTCCGTGATAGTTACATGGAGAGAGCTTCAGTAGAAAAGGACATGTCCCTGATCTGTTAGGCTGAAGATAATCTAGCATTGTAATTACAGCAGTGAATGTGGCGATCTCTGAACTCATATGCGCTACAGGTTCTAGCTTTGTTAGAAAGGTATTGTCATGTACTATCTGATGTCTGATTTTCATTTTTTTCACATCCATCATGACATAACTCCTTTAATGATTGTGTTCCAACTCACAACAGTGCCGAAGAAATTAAAGGGGTAATAAAAATGGTAGTGTTTTTGTCCGTTTTGACGACGGAGTAGGCCGTTGTGACAAATTTATGAAGAGTTTGTGCCATTTTTAGTGTAGTTTGCACCATGCCTGGCAGATTGCATTTATTAAGGAGAAGTCTAATGTTTTTTGGGCAGAGCAACTTCTTTAGCCAGATTTGTCATTGTGATTTCTTGCAAAAAATCACGTAAAAGTTGCAAGTGTTCTCCTGTCCCCTGGTGGAGTGCAAACTGACAAAACCTTTGTAATAAATATGAGTAGACTTTAGACAGGGAAATCACAATGTGCAGTACATTTAACAGATGGCATACAACATTTTGTTAAGTTTTCAAATATTGGCTTCAGTTCAAGCAGACACTCAAAAGAAAGTAAAAAACTTGCATCTTGATACATTACCCCCTATTACCTGTTAATAGATTTCCCTCATTGTCATATCAGCCTCTATTTAATTGGCAGCATCCATAAGCATATTAATTAGATTTTGGATTTCTTTTAAATATTTATGGAAACAGCATGAACACTGCAGAAAAGACAAGTCAATTAATCCTTAGGTCAAGCAGCTGGGGGTCTTCATAACGTAGAGGTATTAAAACAACAGTTTCAGTACAACTTCTGGCATAGCAATAGTTTACTTGAAACAATCTGTCACAAATAAGGCTCTTGTAATTTTATTAGTGAATAAACTATGACTGACGTATGACTTTTTAATCTGAAAGTATGGTATATATTGTGCTATGATTAGTTGTTATGGGCAACAAAGTCAGTTTTCTTCTAGGCTAGTTTCACACTAGCAATGTGAGATCCGACACGCTGCGGTTTTCATCCGGCCGATTCTCTACATAATTGCCGGGTTGCAGCAAGATCTCCGCTGGTCACCATTATAGCTTCATGGGGCCAGATGGCAATGCAGTGGCTTATGGCAATGCTGTATCCAGAGATACTTGCATTAACAGCCTGCTGGATCTCACAACAGTAGTGTGAAACTAGCCTTAGACAGGTTTCATGAATTTAAAGATTCAAGATGGTAACAAAGCAAGAAAAAGCTTTTTGCGTGTTAAAATTTGCAAGAACTGGGTCTGTTGTGACAGTACAGAGACATTTTCAGAATAAATTTGGTAGACTTGCTCCTCATAGAAATTGTATTTAACGTAGGGTGAACATAACACGTACAAAACACGTACAAATTACATGCCATGAAGTGCGAGATCTTAAATACAAAAGGCCTCTAAATAGCATTGGAGAGTGAGAAAGAGGCTTGCTGGGCCACATAGATCATGGATAAATGAACATAAACAATCAAGTAAGGTAACAACGTGACGGGTATACTGTGATCAGATTTATATGACATGAGGTGGAGGGTAACCGGCCTGGGGAAGCCCAGACTATTAAACACTAATCCACGGGTGCAGGGGGATGGAAGATTAGGAAAATTAGGAAAAGCCCCTATAGGACCTCCAGGGGGACCAGATCTGGAGAAAAATGTGTCTAGTACGTGACTCCCAATGCGAGATCTCCTCCATTCTGTAAATTTGGTCCACTTTATTAACCCAATGTTCGGTACTAGGGATCTCAGGAGATAGCCAGTGTACAGGTAGAAGTAATCTAGCTGCTGCTACTAAAAGTGAAAAGAGTGAAGACTTAAAGGGGCCCACTCCATTTATACCTAGTGATAGCAAAGTGAGATCTGGCATGCAGATAAGGGAAGTCTGGCAGATCTGATTGCACAAGGAAATTATTTTGTGCCACCATGGGTTGATAAGTTCACATGACCACCAGATGTGTAAGAAGGAGCCTCTGGCCTTATTACACCTCCAGCAGGTATCAAGGGCATTCGGATTATAAAGACACGTCTTATCTGGGGTTCTATACCATCTCATGAGGACCTTGTAACTGTTCTCCTGAATGCGCACGCATCTAGATAATCTGTGAGGAGAGATCAAGGTTTTGGTTATCTCGAGCGGTGTTAAGGTACGGTGAAGATCTTTTTCCCACAGACCGATTATAGCAGGTTTAAGTGTTGGAGAGGGAGATATCAAGTGTTTGTATATTGTAGAAATGGTTTTGCGTGGATAATTCTTGCTGCTTAGCATTACCTCAAACCAGCTAGCAATGCTGGGAGGGGAGGTTTTCTTTGCAAGAAGGAGGGATTCAGATTTAAGGAAATGCAAAAGGATAGGGTTGAGAGTCTGAACGTCCAGTGCTCTAAAGAGTTCAGAGTCAGGGAGTACACATCCATCTTGACCTAAAATCTGTGTAATAGCTAACTCTGAGGACCTCAGAGCAAGAGGGCAGCTGTCTCTCAGATCTCTAGGGGCCAAGCTAATAACATCTTTTATCTGTAGCATAGGGGAAGGTAGGGTCAGAGCCCCAGAGCAGGACAAGAAACATCTCCAGGTTTTTAAGGTGTTGCGAATGAGGGGGTTGGGGACAGAGCTTGGCGTAGGAGGTGGTCTGTCAGCCAGCAGAAGGGCTCTGATGGGGTTGGGTAAAAAGGCATTCTCCACTATAAGCCAGGGTTTATGTATCGGCGTTCTAATCCAATCTACGACTCTAGAAAGTTGTACTGCCTTCAGATATGTCTCTGGGTCAGGAAGCCCAATTCCCCCTTTAGCTTTAGGTCTAGTCAGGGTGTTAAAAGAAATGCGGGGATGTTTACCTTGCCAAATAAATTTGCGTATTAGCTTATTTAGGGAGACAAAATAGGATTTAGGGATTTTAATGGGGAGCACCTGCATCAAGTAAGTGAGTCTGGGTAAGGTTAGAGACATAAGTAAATTTTTTCTCCCAAACCAGGAGAGGTATGGGAAATCAAATGAATCCAACTGGGCCTGAATAGATGCTAGGAGAGGTTTATAATTTAATCTAAACAAATCTGGTAAGTGAGGGGAGATCTTTACTCCTAGGTACGTTAGTTGTTGGGTTTGCCAATTGAATGGGGAGTTTGCCTGGAGGGATGAAAGACATGGGGGAGAGAGACCAACATGTAGGACTTGGGATTTTGAGGGGTTAACTTTAAAGTTAGATAGAGTGCCGAATAGGTTGAGTTTTGAAACTATTTTGGGCATGGATCTAAGGGGGTTAGTGGTCAGGATCAGTAGACCTCCCACCATCAAACCTCCAATCTCCCTATCTTGCCTAAGGGATTGCAACAGTGATTGCATCACCAGGACAAATATGAGAGGACATAAGGCCATTAACTGACACGGATGCTGAGGAATGCGTATACATAGAAAACATTGCGTTAATGAACTGTTCAGGTAGCTGGAATTTTGAGAGAACCTGCTTGATATATGTCCAGTCCACTCTGTCAAATGCTTTCTCAGCATCCGTGCCAATCATGACTAGAGGGGTGGTTTTGTAAGAAGCATAATATAGAGCGTCCAATACCTTAGTGGTGTTAGCCTTCCCCTCCCGTCCCCTAACAAAACCCACCTGATCTGGGTGGATCAAATCGGGGAGTAGATTCTGCAATCTTGTGGCCAGCATTTTTGCTAAGAGCTTAAGTTCCATATTAAGCAGTGAAATGGGCCGATAGTTGGAGCAGGAAGCGGGGTCTTTACCCTCTTTAGGTATAATTGCAATCGATGCATTCGGCATATCAGCAGAGAGAGAGTGACCGACTAATGCACGGTTACAAATAGGGAGCAGGTGTGGTATTAATAGCTTTCCAAAGGCCGCAAAGTAAGATATGGGGAGGTCGTCAGGGCCGGGGCTTTTCCCTTTAGGGGTCGATTTAATGGCAGTTTCCAGTTCTAAGGGGGTAAATGGCTTGGACAAAAGTTCCTGCTGTGATGGTGTTAGAGACGGAAGGGTAAGGGTGTCCAAAAAGGATTTGATGTTGGCCTCTCTTCCCAGAGAAGGGTTAGGTAGGTCAGAGGGTGGAAGGTTATATAGAGATTCGTAGAACAACCTAAATTGCTCAGCAATCTCCTCTGCTTTGAACAGATGAGTGCCCTGGGGGGATTTGATGCATTGTACGTATCGGGAGTCTCTTCTCTGCTTTATTCTTCGCATCATGTATTTCGAGGCTTTGTTGCCATGAGCGAAGGTTTTTTGTTGAGCGGACAGAAAAAACTTGGCTGAACGTTCGTTCAACAAATTCTTTAGTTGAGTTCTGAGAGAGGAGAGTTCCGATAATTGACTAGCAAGTAGGGATTGTTTATGGGCCTTTTCTACCGAATGAATTTTTGCTAATAATGTAGAGAGCTTTTTTTCCGACTCTTTCTTCAAGAAAGAACATAGGCTAATCAGTCTGCCTCTAATGTATGGTTTATGGGCATCCCAGAGAGTCTGGGGGGATATCTCAGGGGTATTGTTAATTAAAAAATACTCCTCTAGGTAGGAAGCTATTTGCGATTTATGTTTGGTATTGCCCAGAAGAGACATATTGAACCTCCAGTTGAAGTGTCTATTAGACCTTAAGTCTGGGCGTATGGTACAATAAACCGGGGAGTGATCGGATAGGGTGATGTCACCTATAAGGGTGGATGAGCAGAATTGAAGCTTTTCCTTGGGTATAAGGAAGTAATCTATCCTGCTATAAGAGATGTTTGCTGGGGAGTAGAAGGAATAGTCTATTGTCTCAGGGTTAAGACAGCGCCATATATCTACGATCCATAGGTTATAGAGTTTAGTGTGGAACAATTTGAGAGCTCTCATTGATATGGGAGATTTCCCTGATGAAGTATCCACAAGGGGGTTAAAAGCCATATTAAAATCTCCAGCTATGACTAAAAAACCCTCCCTATGGGCCTCCACCAAGGAAAGAGTATCAGTGAGCCATTTAACCTGGTCTGTGTTGGGGGCATATAAGTTCACAAATGTGAATAAGGATTGTCCCACCTGACCTTTGAGAATTAGGTATCTGCCTTCTGGATCCTGCTAATGGGATTTGTATTGGAAAGGAAGATTCCTATGAAAGCCGATACTTACGCCCCTCGAGGCAGCACCCCCCGCTCCACAGTGGTACCAATTAGAGAATTTAAAGTGGGTGAGGTTAGGATATTTATCATGCTTAAAGTGGGTTTCTTGAAGGAAAACCACCGAGCATTTTTCCTTATTTAGCATAGAAAAGATCTGGCATCGTTTAGAGGGGGATCTCAACCCCTTGACATTATAAGAAACCAATTTAAGATCAGCCATAGGTAGGCATGCGGGGGGTTAAGTCATGGTCTCTAGATAATATTCTAAAGGAACGCTGACTAGCCTGTGTGAGGAGGAAAAGGAGGGTGCTACCTCGAGGAGAGCATTCCCACGGCCATTTCCCCTGGACGTTCCAGAAACTCCTCCCACTCCACACCTGCCCCAAGTCACACACTGGAGAAGCCACCAATGGAGTTTTTGAGTACCTGTCAAAACAGTAAAGGAAAGATACATAGAACATAACAAATAACAATAACCAAGCGTGATTGATTATAGTCGCATTGTATAGTGGGACCAAACAATTGCAGTACCCTGAATGGGTGGCATAGGGAGGGGGGAAAGGTAAATGTACCTAGTGGAAGCGACTCCCTCTAAGGAATAAGTAATACTGGACAGTGTTAGTAGCATTGGGAAACCCTGGGAATTGTTGTAGAATAGGGGGGCATATTCTTATTCAGGATTATAGTAGCATGAGGTAGAGGGGAGGAAGGGGAGGAAGGGGGGCAAGGGAGGGAGGGGACAAGATAATAGCATTGGCAGGTGTATCTCATGCACTACTATTCAGCAATGAAACCATTCTAGCCTACATACAGATGGGAAGGGAATCCCTACTGTCTCTTCCTCCAATACTGAGTGGAGAAAGGGCATATTAAAATATGACGCTAGTGCAGGCACCTTTAACACCACTCAGTATATAAAGCAGATTATCGCCGAATAGACCAATTAGACATAGTAGTGTGATACAAAAGACCTGTGGAGTATGTCCTGTGTGACCTCATTCTCATGAGGAGAAATTAGGAGCAGGTTACTTGTCCACCATGGATAAGCGCTTAGGGGTGGCTGAAGGGTTCCCCCTTCTGGACCTTTGGGGTTTTGGAGTGTGAAGCGACTCCCAGGGTATCACTGGAGGCAGGTCAGGTAAGGTGGTCATGGTCTGGATCGCGTCCCAGTTTTCAATGGGTAATGGTGAGATCTGGAGGAGATCGTAGGCTTTATCCAAGTCATTAAAGGTGGCAATATGGATACGTCGGCCATCATGAAGAAAGGAGAGTCCCAACGGGAATGTCCATCTGTATACAATCTTGTGCTGACGCAGAAAATCCGTGAGTGGCTTCATCGCCTTTCTTTTCCTGAGGGTTGATTGGGCTAGATCCTGGAAGATGGTGATGGAGTTGCCCTCCCATTCCACTGAGTTGAAGTTCCTGGAGCTGGATAATATGGCTTCTTTCACTGGGAAGTGTGGAAACTTGCAAATCACATCCCTGGGAGGCTCAGCCGCCTGCGGCTTAGGACAAAGTGTTCTGTGTGCCCTTTCTATCACGACTTCATGTACGGAGTCTGGGCCGAGCAGTTTAAGGCATATCTGGATAACTATTTCTGGTATATCCACTGCTGCAATCGTCTCAGGAATGCCTCTGAAGCGGAGGTTGTTCCTCCTGCTCCTGTTCTCCTGGTCTTCTAGGGCAGTATACAAGGAGTTAATATGGTTCTGGGCTAATGCCAGGCTTGAAGTCACCCCGCTCTGATGCTGTAATATTGCGGCCTGGGTGTCTTCTAGTACTTCCACCCTCCGGCCTATGTGGCGAGCATCCTCTTTTATTGAGGTAAGATCCAGGCTAAGGGGACCCCGGGGCGTTTGCTAGGGCTTCCTTGAGAAAAGCCCTAGAGATAGATAGACAGTCTGTGTCGCTGGGATCATCCCCTACCTTATCGGAGCCTGAAGCTGCAGCTTGCTTGTGGCTGGAGCGAGGTGGCGCCATCTTGGATTCCCTGTTCACGGCAAGCACCGCCACCTTTTTGATAAATTTCTCTATTTCTCCAGACTGACTGAGGGAACGGATGTGACCAGTCTGGTCAGCGGGCTTTTGACCACCGATTTTGACCATTCTGAGGTCCAGCTAGCTTAAAATAAGGAGCTATGAGGGATATGCTTGTGGAGAGCTGCACTTCACACAGCCATCCGCCTCCGGTGCTAGCTCCGCCCCTCGAAACCAGTGGCTTTTAATGTCATGGGAAAAGTCCTGGCCACCCAAAGACTTTGGAAGAGACAGTGAATAGGATTTAAGCTGTGTATAAGCGTAGTCCAAGAAAGTCGACTAGGCTGACTAGTATGGAACTACAAGTGCCACAAACCACGGTATGGCATATCTTGTCAAAAAGTCTAAATTGTAAGCCATACAGATTACAAATTCTTCAGAAGCTGAAACCAGTCAACAAACCGAAACGCTACGACTGTTGCATTGACTTGCTGGACAGATTGACAGAGGATGAATTGGCTGACAGACCAATGTTCAGCGATGAGGCTAGCTTTTTTTCTCAGTTTAAAGGTCAATCAACACAATGTTAGGATCTGGGGTTCAGAATACCCACATGCCCTTATCAAGCACATAAGGAACTCACCCAAAGTAAACATGTTCTCTGCTATAAGCAGGTGCAACATTTGCGGTCTCTTCATTTATACCAAGGATATATCACTGGCCACTCATACCTGAATATGTTAAGGAAATGTCTTATGTCACAGATAGAGGAAGATCTGCCAAACATAGTTTATCAGCAGGACGGTGCTCCTTCTCATTTCCAGTTTTTATTGATGGATTGCCTGAGGCCCAGCAGTAAAATGTATTCTAGTGGCCCACTGTAAAACTGCGTGCACATATTGCCTGCTCACACAGCAGAAGCAACAGGCTACAAGATGATTGTTAGGGATCCCTGCAGGGACAAAGAAGGCAGGTCCCTGGGGAAAAAGGTTACTGGATGGGCTGTCTCTGTGCCTAGAAGTCTTCTCTGCCACCCAATGCATCTATAATGATAAACTGAGCAGTCTGTTAAATAATCTATCCAGTATTTTTATAAGAACGTAGGCTGGTTGAGAGGCTGTACGCTGCCTACCTACATGTAGTGCAGTCAGTCCAATGTACCATGTGCCACTATTGCAGGTAGTGGTGTGGGGAGAAGGGGTCCACCTTGATTAGGAGATCAGGGCCTATTCACCTCTTTCCCTTTGGGCCAGTCCAAGCCAGGGTACCTGAATAAAACTCTACTGGAACGTTGGATCAGCCACGTGGAATAAACAGTTTAACAATATTGTGCTGACCTCCACAATCACCAGATCTGACATTCTGCAACTTCTTTTTATGGGACCACAGCCATAGGATCTGAACGACCTAAGACAACACATCACTGAAATAGTTGAGTCCGTATCAGAGGATATGCTGACACATAAATTGGACTACTGTGTAGAAATCTGCCGTGTTACCATAGGAGCTGACATCAAACTTTATAGTTAGGGTATACATAAAACTTGGATAGATAGTATGTCTTTTCAAGTCTTCACATCTTGCCCTATTCAGTACTCACAACCACTTACAACCACAGCCAACCACAATCCAATAAGGTGATGGTATAAAAAATGTGGAGTATCATTTCAAGACAATAGTGTTAGGTTTTAAGATGCACCAAGCAACCCCCTGTTATGATAAATTCCCACCCCCATTAAACTTACACAGACAGTTCAGATGAAGTATATTGACAGCAGAATTGTTTTCAGTGTGAATGTCATTTTTAGCACGGCCATAAACTGTGGCCTCCTATTGAAAGCAATAGGAAGTGGTTTCCACTCTGCCACCCGACAGCCCTGTGGTGCAGAATCCAGGCCATATTCTGAACAGCCCCTTACACTGTGCCAGATTTATCACAGTGGCTCATCCTCCTAGAGGATTTTCTCTGGATAGGTCATCAGTATCTGATAGGTGGGGGTCCGACACCCAGGATCCCCGACGATCAACTGTTTGAGAAGGGAGTGACACTCACAGTAGCGCCACAGCCTTCTCCCTGCTCACCAAGCATAGCGCTGTCCATTTGATAGCAGCTGTGCTTGGTATAGCAGCTCAGCCTCATTCACTTCAATGATGTCACTTAGCCTAGGGAAACTGACAGAAGGCCACTGCGCTGCTGCGATCCCAGGTGCCTTCTCAAACTGCTTATGGACATGGGTTCTGCGTTTCGGACCCCCACTGACCAGATACTGATAACCTAACCAGAGGATAGGTCATCAATAATAAAGTCTCAGAAAAACACTTTAATTTAATCCTGAATAATAAATGTGGTGCAAAACATGCAATTCATATTATTGGCACAAATTGTGGAAGAATTCTTGTGAATTTTGATTAGTAAATGTCCCTCATTGTGTCTATTACAATTTTAAACAATGTAGTGCCTATGAGAATACGTATCCATATATGCACAGCTTACTTAATGCACCAGTACCGCAGCAGAGTGCATCCATCTCCTGGCTTGTTTTCATCTAAACCTTATGACAGCAGAGTGATTTATACTAGAATTCTGATTCCATTTTCTTCACGCCCACTGCTCTCTAGATCTTTCAACTTTTTGTATGTCCATTGTGAATGAGCTGCAAAGCAGATATATTGGCAGAGATAAAATCCAGCGGACAGAAATTATTATAAATCTAATATATAAAAATGGAGGGTGCTGTAGCACATGGCTGATACAGCAGATGAGGGATGTCATCTCTTATACAGCTACAAACTACCGTACATTTTGCTATTCTAATTTTAGAAATAAAATTTGTTGGAAGGAAGACAATGATGGCGTTGAAGATTTATTATTATTATTGCCATAGACAATATATATTATTAGACTAAACGGTAAAAAGGTGTGTCAAATTCGTCACCAAAATAAAAAGGTTTGTTAGCGTAGCCAGTGCTCTCCAAAGAGAAACAATATAAAATATTGTAATTTGATACCTTTTAATGGCTAACTACAATACACGATGTATAAAGCAAACCTTCGAGACTCTGAGGTCCTTTCTTCAAGCCAGGAATGAAAAAATCTCTACAGAAACATAGATATAGACAGGAAAGAACAGAGAGGTGGAGAAAGGCAGACATGATTGCTAGCAGGCAGTGCCGCCGGTGTCCAGTTTCCATGGCTACCAGGCCAGAAATCCATGTACTGGAGTGGCAGCCAATTCCTGCAAACACCAGCACTTCCTACTTGTTGACATCACACGGGTCACGTGATCCTGAGTGTCTCACATGACCATTGCCCTATTCAAACAGGCAAACTGCTTCCACAGTTGCCTGTGAATAAGGTGACTTCTTGGTTTTGACTAGGCTTTGATATCATATTGCTCTTGGTTTCTGATTTTGCCTCTGATTGTCACTCCTGGTTTGACTCGGTCAGTCTGTTTACTTTGTTGTAGCTGTGTATTTTCCCTGGTGTCTATCTTTCAATTTGTTTTTTTATTCTTGCTTTGTTTCCGCTTAGACCCCTGCACCTAGTTAAGTAGGGATTGGCGTCCAGTTGCGGGCCGTTGTTTAGAATGCATCGTGCCAGTAGGTAGGGACAGTGGTGTAGGAGGAGTTCAGGGCTTATTGTTCCCTGCCGTAACAGACACTTTTCTGTTTGTTATGTCAGCTCTCGGTTGGCTTACTTAAGACCGATACTTTGCACCCAACTTTTAGTGCAATTCGGTTCTCACCCTGTTTCTGCATACTTTATAAAAAAATCTTAAATTTTTTTCTAAACTATTAAAAAAAAATTAAAACAATAAAAAAATGTCTCCCGTGCTTTTTTGTTTTTTATTTCTATTTTGAGATATATGTAGATGTAGCAAACAATGACTTAAACCGATAAGAAAAGGTCCACCATGTAATTTATTAATAACATATTAACTTTATTATATGGGTTGTGACAGTTGTGATACCACACATATGTTTGTGTTTTACACTTTTACAAAAACATTTTTATGTAAAAGTTGTTTTATTTTTTGACTGGGTACATTTTAACAAACTTTATTCACATTTATTTCATGATTTATTTAGTCCCACTATATCAAAACATAATTGGCTGTCAGCATCAAACTGTCAGATGTACAGCCATTGCAGTCCTGGAAGCCTTTGTTAAGCTTTCAACTGTCATGACAATTGCGTTCTCAAGGTGGGGAGGGTGATGGGGACATTGATTGCAACATATAGAGGGTTAAGTGGTTGTGATTGTAGTCATGTCCAATCTCTGCCATTACAAAGGGAGTCTGGCTATCAGTCAATCCAGGGCAATGCCCGGCCTAATGGCTGAAGGGGTTAATATCAGCTGATTTTCTTAGGCTGTTCTAACATTAGCATAATGTGGTGTCCATCAGTGCTCTGGTATTGTTGAAGACAAGAATAGCACAGCACACTGTCCAAACCCCTGATAAACATGTATTAATGAGAAGATATGAGTGAATTTCTTGAGATTCATTTTGGCTCTAATCCTAATGAATGAGTTGGAAGAAACTCATTCTGGTACAAATAAATTAGACCGAAAGGGCTCAGATTGCCCTGAAAAGTTGTGACATTCTGGGGTCTTGGATTACTTTCAAGTTGTTTAACACCAAGACAGTATTCATAATCTTCAACTGACAGCGACATACACTCACCTAAATAATTATTAGGAACACCTGTTCTATTTCTCATTAATGCGATTATCTAGTCAACCAATCACATGGCAGTTGCTTCAATGCATGTAGGGTTGTGGTCCTGGTCAAGACAATCTCCTGAACTCCAAACTGAATGTCAGAATGGGAAAGAAAGGTGATTTAAGCAATTTTGAGCGTGGCATGGTTGTTGGTGCCAGATGGGCCGGTCTGAGTATTTCACAATCTGCTCAGTTACTGGGATTTTCACGCACAACCATTTCTAGGGTTTACAAAGAATGGTGTGAAAAGGGAAAAACATCCAGTATGTGGCAGTCCTGTGGGCGAAAATGCCTTGTTGATGCTAGAGGTCAGAGGAGAATGGGCCGACTGATTCAAGCTGATAGAAGAGCAACGTTCGTTACAACCGAGGTATGCAGCAAAGCATTTGTGAAGCCACAACACGCACAACCTTGAGGCGGATGGGCTACAACAGCAGAAGACCCCACCGGGTACCACTCATCTCCACTACAAATAGGAGAAAGAGGCTACAATTTGCACGAGCTCACCAAAATTGGACTGTTGAAGACTGGAAAAATGTTGCCTGGTCTGATGAGTCTCGATTTCTGTTGAGACATTCAAATGGTAGAGTCCGAATTTGTCATAAACAGAATGAGAACATGTATCCATCATGCCTTGTTACCACTGTGCAGGCTGGTGGTGGTGGTGTAATGGTGTGGGGGATGTTTTCTGGGCACACTCTAGGCCCCTTAGTGCCAATTGGCCATCGTTTAAATGCCAAGGGCTACCTGAGCATTGTTTCTGGCCATGTCCATCCCTTCATGACCACCATGTACCCATCCTCTGATGGCTACTTCCAACAGGATAATGCACCATGTCACAAAGCTCGAATCATTTCAAATTGGTTTCTTGAACATGACAATGAGTTCACTGTACTAAAATGGCCCCCACAGTCACCAGATCTCAACCCAATAGAGAATCTTTGGGATGTGGTGGAACGGAAGCTTCGTGCCCTGGATGTGCATCCCTCAAATCTCCATCAACTGCAAGATGCTATCCTATCAATATGGGCCAACAATTCTAAAGAATGCTAGCAGCACCTTGTTGAATCAATGCCACGTAGAATTAAGGCAGTTCTGAGGGCAAAAGGGGGTCCAACACCGTATTAGTATGGTGTTCCTAATAATTCTTTAGGTGAGTGTATATGGCTATAGCTAAACGCATGGTTGTTGTGGTGACAGTCTGTTTAAGAACAGACTCCACTGCCAGATTCGTTATGTTTTTTAAAATAAAAAATAAATGGTTAAAAAAATTATCCCTTTTGGCAGAAGAGGTCTGCCGCTGTTCACATACACACAATAGTATCTAAAGAAGCAATGACTTGTTCTGTGAAGACAGAGATGATGTAAATGAAGACTGCTCTGGGGCCGCATGGAGGAGGAGCCGGAGGAATGAACCCCGGTTCAAAGGATTGGTGTCATACTCAGAGGTAATATAAACATCATCCTGCTTTGACCAAGATGATGAGTGATTCCTCTAGTCCACAATGTCATCTTTCTCCACAAAAATAATGTTACCTAGCGGAAGTGAGGGAGACATGTGGCCTGCTACTACTACTGGCTGGACAGATGGTGCCGGCAGTGCTACTATTGTTGTTTGCACTACTACTGCCACCCATATTCTTATTTGTGACAAGTTTTTTGGAAAAAAAAATGTGCAATTGTCTGTGGCCAAAATATACACTGATAGTGATGCTGGGAAATATGCTTATTGTACATTTATTTATTAATTGTAGAAATTTTGCAACAGGTTTTTGGAAAAACTGCACAATGTCTGAAGTCAAAAGGTATGCTGGCAGTGACACTGGGAAATACACTTATTAACTGTAGAAACTTTTCGATTGGTTTTGGAAAATAATGCACAATTGCACAGTGCCTATTACATCTATGATGCTTAAAACATCATGAGCCAGTAGATTCCATTTTTAATTGGGTTGCTAGCAGGTTCCTAAACAAAAAAAGGGTATTATTTCTTTAAATACTTATGTGCAACTGTGTATATAAGCAAACAGCTCAAGCACTGTAGCAGACACTCAGTACCCTGACTGACCCTATCTTGCCCCTGGTGCTAGAACCAGTCTTCCTATCAATGAATTCAATGCACTAAAAATGTGCACTAAAAATATTTCAGTATGACCCTAAACTCACTGTAATATGTGTCTAAGTTGCTATGTCTGTGACAGAGATGTCCTGTCACATTAGTGGACAAGCTCAAAATGGCGTCTCTGCCTGGGACTTTACATAGTGCTTATGACACATGTCCCTCCTTATTGGCTGTGAGGCTGACTGCAAGGCATTATGGGCAAGCCTGATAACTAGGGCCCCACCCAGGGTTATGTGATCCTCTGTATTTACATTCCCTGCCCTGCTGTGCCCGCTAATGTAACATGTAAAATGACAGATGCTGTTTTGTGGTATTAGCCAAAATCCAATCGCCAAAACTTTTGCTTTGTTTGGAATAAAGACATAAACCGCAAGTATAAGTGTAAATAATTTTGCCAAAAATAAAACAAAACACATTCATCGTTAGAAAAAGGTTATTAAAATAATAGCTTTCTATGGAATGGAGATGTAATATCATATAATAGCACAGGTACAGATTCAAATGATTGCCTCATTAACTAAGCACAGCCCAGCAAACCTCCCATAACAGAACTGAATCCGCCCCCCCCCAATATATGAAAATTCAATGGGTATTGTGGTTATAACAAGTTATCCCCTATTTATAGGATGGAGCGACGGTACACTTTTCCAACTAGCCGCTCCGTCCATTTCAGGGGGCTCCACAGGATACAGGACCCCCATTCTCATTATCTGTTAGGGTCCCAGTGGTAGGGCCCCCACCAATCTCTTAATTATGATGACTTGTTATAACCGTAATAACTAGAGTTGAGCGAACACCTGGATGTTCGGGTTCGAGAAGTTCGGCCGAACATCCCGGAAATGTTCGGGTTCGGGATCCGAACCCGATCCGAACTTCGTCCCGAACCCGAACCCCATTGAAGTCAATGGGGACCCGAACTTTTCGGCACTAAAAAGGCTGTAAAACAGCCCAGGAAAGAGCTAGAGGGCTGCAAAAGGCAGCAACATGTAGGTAAATCCCCTGCAAACAAATGTGGATAGGGAAATGAATTAAAATAAAAATTAAATAAATAAAAATTAACCAAAATCAATTGGAGAGAGGTTCCATAGCAGAGAATCTGGCTTCCCGTCACCCACCACTGGAACAGTCCATTCTCAGATATTTAGGCCCCGGCACCCAGGCAGAGGAGAGAGGTCCCGTAACAGAGAATCTGTCTTCATGTCAGCAGAGAATTAGTCTGCATGTCATAGCAGAGAATGAGGCTTCACGTCAGCCACCACTGCAACAGTCCATTGGCATATATTTAGGCCCAGCACACACACAGGCAGAGGAGAGAGGTCCCGTAACAGAGAATCTGGCTTCATGTCAGCAGAGAATCAGTCTGCATGTCATAGCAGAGAATCAGGCTTCACGTCAGCCACCACTGCAACAGTCCATTGTCATAAATTTAGGCCCAGCACCCAGGCAGAGGAGAGAGGTCCCGTAACAGAGAATCTGGCTTCATGTCAGCAGAGAATCAGTCTTCATATCATAGCAGAGAATCAGGCTTCACGTCACCCACCACTGTAAGAGTCAATTTTCATAAATTTAGGCCCAGAACCCAGGCAGAGGAGAAAGGTCCCGTAACAGACAATCTGGCTTCATGTCAGCAGAGAATCAGTCTTCATATCATAGCAGAGAATCAGGCTTCACGTCACCCACCACTGTAAGAGTCAATTTTCATAAATTTAGGCCCAGAACCCAGGCAGAGGAGAAAGGTCCCGTAACAGACAATCTGGCTTCATGTCAGCAGAGAATCAGTCTTCATATCATAGCAGAGAATCAGGCTTCACGTCACCCACCACTGTAAGAGTCAATTTTCATAAATTTAGGCCCAGAACCCAGGCAGAGGAGAAAGGTCCCGTAACAGACAATCTGGCTTCATGTCAGCAGAGAATCAGTCTTCATATCATAGCAGAGAATCAGGCTTCACGTCACCCACCACTGTAAGAGTCAATTTTCATAAATTTAGGCCCAGAACCCAGGCAGAGGAGAAAGGTCCCGTAACAGACAATCTGGCTTCATGTCAGCAGAGAATCAGTCTTCATATCATAGCAGAGAATCAGGCTTCACGTCACCCACCACTGTAAGAGTCAATTTTCATAAATTTAGGCCCAGAACCCAGGCAGAGGAGAAAGGTCCCGTAACAGACAATCTGGCTTCATGTCAGCAGAGAATCAGTCTTCATATCATAGCAGAGAATCAGGCTTCACGTCACCCACCACTGTAAGAGTCAATTTTCATAAATTTAGGCCCAGAACCCAGGCAGAGGAGAAAGGTCCCGTAACAGACAATCTGGCTTCATGTCAGCAGAGAATCAGTCTTCATATCATAGCAGAGAATCAGGCTTCACGTCACCCACCACTGTAAGAGTCAATTTTCATAAATTTAGGCCCAGAACCCAGGTAGAGGAGAAAGGTCCCGTAACAGACAATCTGGCTTCATGACAGCAGAGAATCAGTCTGCATGTCATAGCAGAGAATCAGGCTTCACGTCAGCCACCACTGCAACAGTCCATTGTCATAAATTTAGGCCCAGCACCCAGGCAGAGGAGAGAGGTCCCGTAACAGACAATCTGGCTTCATGTCAGCAGAGAATTAGTCTGCATGTCATAGCAGAGAATCAGGCTTCATGTCAGCCACCACTGCAACAGTCCATTGGCATATATTTAGGCCTAGCACACAGGCAGAGGAGAGGTTCATTCAACTTTGGGTAGCATCGCAATATAATGGTAAAATGAAAATAAAAATAGGATTGAATGAGGAAGTGCCCTGGAGTCCAATAATATATGGTTATGGGGAGGTAGTTAATGTCTAATCTGGACAAGGGACGGACAGGTCCTGTGGGATCCATGCCTGGTTCATTTTTATGAACGTCAGCTTGTCCACATTGGCTGTAGACAGGCGGCTGCGTTTGTCTGTAATGACGCCCCCTGCCGTGCTGAATACACGTTCAGACAAAACGCTGGCTGCCGGGCAGGCCAGCACCTCCAAGGCATAAAAGGCTAGCTCTGGCCACGTGGACAATTTAGAGACCCAGAAGTTGAATGGGGCCGAACCATCAGTCAGTACGTGGAGGGGTGTGCACACGTACTGTTCCACCATGTTAGTGAAATGTTGCCTCCTGCTAACACGTTGCGTATCAGGTGGTGGTGCAGTTAGCTGTGGCGTGTTGACAAAAGTTTTCCACATCTCTGCCATGCTAACCCTGCCCTCAGAGGAGCTGGCCGTGACACAGCTGCCTTGGCGACCTCTTGCTCCTCCTCTGCCTTGGCCTTGGGCTTCCACTTGTTCCCCTGTGACATTTGGGAATGCTCTCAGTAGCGCGTCTACCAACGTGCGCTTGTACTCGCGCATCTTCCTATCACGCTCCAGTGCAGGAAGTAAGGTGGGCACATTGTCTTTGTAGCGTGGATCCAGCAGGGTGGCAACCCAGTAGTCCGCACAGGTTAAAATGTGGGCAACTCTGCTGTCGTTGCGCAGGCACTGCAGCATGTAGTCGCTCATGTGTGCCAGGCTGCCCAGGGGTAAGGACAAGCTGTCCTCTGTGGGAGGCGTATCGTCATCGTCCTGCCTTTCCCCCCAGCCACGCACCAGTGATGGACCCGAGCTGCGTTGGGTGCCACCCCGCTGTGACCATGCTTCATCCTCATCCTCCTCCACCTCCTCCTCATCCTCGTCCTCCTCGTCCTCCAGTAGTGGGCCCTGGCTGGCCACATTTGTACCTGGCCTCTGCTGTTGCAAAAAACCTCCCTCTGAGTCACTTCGAAGAGACTGGCCTGAAAGTGCTAAAAATGACCCCTCTTCCTCATCCTCCTCCTCCTCCTCCTGGGCCACCTCCTGTTCCATCATCGCCCTAAGTGTTTTCTCAAGGAGACATAGAAGTGGTATTGTAACGCTGATAACGGTGTCATCGCCACTGGCCATGTTGGTGGAGTACTCGAAACAGCGCAACAGGGCACACAGGTCTCGCATGGAGGCCCAGTCATTGGTGGTGAAGTGGTGCTGTTCTGTAGTGCGACTGACCCGTGCGTGCTGCAGCTGAAACTCCACTATGGCCTGCTGCTGCTCGCACAGTCTGTCCAGCATGTGCAAGGTGGAGTTCCACCTGGTGGGCACGTCGCATATGAGGCGGTGAGCGGGAAGGCCGAAGTTACGCTGTAGCGCAGACAGGCGAGCAGCAGCAGGATGTGAACGCCGGAAGCGCGAACAGACGGCCCGCACTTTATGCAGCAGCTCTGACATGTCGGGGTAGTTGTGAATGAACTTCTGCACCACCAAATTCAGCACATGCGCCAAGCAAGGGATGTGCGTCAAATTGGCTAGTCCCAGAGCTGCAACGAGATTTCGCCCATTATCACACACCACCAGGCCGGGCTTGAGGCTCACCGGCAGCAACCACTCGTCGGTCTGTTGTTCTATACCCCGCCACAACTCCTGTGCGGTGTGGGGCCTGTCCCCCAAACATATGAGTTTCAGAATGGCCTGCTGACGTTTACCCCGGGCTGTGCTGAAGTTGGTGGTGAAGGTGTGTGGCTGACTGGATGAGCAGGTGGAAGAAGAGGAGGAGGAAGCCGAGAAGGAGGAGGTGGCAACAGGAGGCAAAGAATGTTGCCCTGCGATCCTTGGCGGCGGAAGGACGTGCGCCAAACAGCTCTCCGCCTGGGGCCCAGCTGCCACTACATTTACCCAGTGTGCAGTTAGGGAGATATAGCGTCCCTGGCCGTGCTTACTGGTCCACGTATCTGTGGTTAGGTGGACCTTGCTACAGATGGCGTTGCGCAGTGCACACTTGATTTTATCGGATACTTGGTTGTGCAGGGAAGGCACGGCTCTCTTGGAGAAGTAGTGCCGGCTGGGAACAACATACTGTGGGACAGCAAGCGACATGAGCTGTTTGAAGCTGTCTGTGTCCACCAGCCTAAATGACAGCATTTCATAGGCCAGTAGTTTAGAAATGCTGGCATTCAGGGCCAGGGATCGAGGGTGGCTAGGTGGGAATTTACGCTTTCTATCAAATGTTTGTGAGATGGAGAGCTGAACGCTGGCGTGTGACATGGTTGAGACGCTTGGTGACGGAGGTGGTGGTGGTGGTGTTGGTGGTACATCCCCTGTTTGCTGGGCGGCAGGTGCCAACGTTCCTCCAGAGGCGGAGGAAGAGGCCGAGGCGGCAGCAGCAGAATAGGCCGAGGCGGCAGCAGCAGAAGAGGTAGCAGGGGGAGCCTGAGTGACTTCCTTGGTTTTAAGGTGTTTACTCCACTGCAGTTCATGCTTTGCATGCAGGTGCCTGGTCATGCAGGTTGTGCTCAGGTTCAGAACGTTAATGCCTCGCTTCAGGCTCTGATGGCACAGCGTGCAAACCACTCGGGTCTTGTCGTCAGCACATTGTTTGAAGAAGTGCCATGCCAGGGAACTCCTTGAAGCTGCCTTTGGGGTGCTCGGTCCCAGATGGCGGCGGTCAGTAGCAGGCGGAGTCTCTTGGCGGCGGGTGTTCTGCTTTTGCCCACTGCTCCCTCTTTTGCTACGCTGTTGGCTCGGTCTCACCACTGCCTCTTCCTCCGAACTGTGAAAGTCAGTGGCACGACCTTCATTCCATGTGGGGTCTAGGACCTCATCGTCCCCTGCATCGTCTTCCACCCAGTCTTGATCCCTGACCTCCTGTTCAGTCTGCACACTGCAGAAAGACGCAGCAGTTGGCACCTGTGTTTCGTCATCATCAGAGACATGCTGAGGTGGTATTCCCATGTCCTCATCATCAGGAAACATAAGTGGTTGTGCGTCAGTGCATTCTATGTCTTTCACCGCTGGGGAAGGGCTAGGTGGATGCCCTTGGGAAACCCTGCCAGCGGAGTCTTCAAACAGCATAAGAGACTGCTGCATAACTTGAGGCTGAGACAGTTTCCCTGGTATGCATGGGGGTGATGTGACAGACTGATGGGGTTGGTTTTCAGGCGCCATCTGTGCGCTTTCTGCAGAAGACTGGGTGGGAGATAATGTGAACGTGCTGGATCCACTGTCGGCCACCCAATTGACTAATGCCTGTACCTGCTCAGGCCTTACCATCCTTAGAACGGCATTGGGCCCCACCATATATCGCTGTAAATTCTGGCGGCTACTGGGACCTGAGGTAGTTGGTACACTAGGACGTGTGGATGTGGCAGAACGGCCACGTCCTCTCCCAGCACCAGAGGGTCCACTAACACCACCACGACCATGTCCACGTCCGCGTCCCTTACTAGATGTTTTTCTCATTGTTATGGTTCACCACAACAACAAATATATTATTTGGCCCAATGTATTGTATTCAAATTCAGCGGGATATAAATTTGAGGCCTAGTATTTAGGCGCTGGGTGACCGGTATGGATTTAGTGACAGAATTAGACTTGGAAATGCACAGAAGCGTGTGTGTGTGAAGTTATTCTGAATGACCCAATGTGCACCTTGAATATTATATACCCTTTTAGGGATAGATTTCAAATAGCTCTGATATAGCAGAAACCACTAAATTATGAAATTGCTAAATTGGGAATTGTACTTCAACCCAGAACAAAAAATGTGCTTTGACGGACACTAAATATCTTGCCCAGCAACAACAGTACAACGGTGGGTAACGAGAGATTTAGAGGGAATTAAATTTGAGGCCTAGTATTTAGGCGCTGGGTCACCGGTATGGATTTAGTGACAGAATTAGACTTGGAAATACACAGTAGCGGGTGTGTGTGAAGTTATTCTGAATGACCCTATGTGCACCTTCAATATTATATACCCTTTTAGGGATAGATTTCAAATAGCTCTGATATAGCAGAAACCACTAAATTATGAAATTGCTAAATTGGGAATTGTACTTCAACCCAGAACAAAAAATGTGCTTTGACGGACACTAAATATCTTGCCCAGCAACAACAGTACAGCGGTGGGTAACGAGAGATTTAGAGGGAATTAAATTTGAGGCCTAGTATTTAGGCGCTGGGTCACCGGTATGGATTTAGTGACAGAATTAGACTTGGAAATGCACAGAAGCGTGTGTGTGAAGTTATTCTGAATGACCCAATGTGCACCTTCAATATTATATACCCTTTTTGGGATAGATTTCAAATAGCTCTGATATAGCAGGAACCACTAAATTATGAAATTGCTAAATTGGGAATTGTACTTCAACCCAGAACAAAAAATGTGCTTTGACGGGCACTAAATAACTTTCCCAGCTACAACAGGACAACGGTAACGAGAGATTTAGAGGGATTTAAATTTGAGGCCTAGTATTTAGGCGCTGGGTGACAGGTATGGGTTTAGTGACAGAATTAGACTTGGAAATACACAGTAGCGGGTGTGTGTGAAGTTATTCTGAATGACCCTATGTGCACCTTCAATATTATATACCCTTTTAGGGATAGATTTCAAATAGCTCTGATATAGCAGAAACCACTAAATTATGAAATTGCTAAATTGGGAATTGTACTTCAACCCAGAACAAAAAATGTGCTTTGACGGACACTAAATATCTTGCCCAGCAACAACAGTACACCGGTGGGTAACGAGAGATTTAGAGGGAATTAAATTTGAGGCCTAGTATTTAGGCGCTGGGTCACCGGTATGGATTTAGTGACAGAATTAGACTTGGAAATACACAGTAGCGGGTGTGTGTGAAGTTATTCTGAATGACCCTATGTGCACCTTCAATATTATATACCCTTTTTGGGATAGATTTCAAATAGCTCTGATATAGCAGGAACCACTAAATTATGAAATTGCTAAATTGGGAATTGTACTTCAACCCAGAACAAAAAATGTGCTTTGACGGACACTAAATATCTTGCCCAGCAACAACAGTACAGCGGTGGGTAACGAGAGATTTAGAGGGAATTAAATTTGAGGCCTAGTATTTAGGCGCTGGGTCACCGGTATGGATTTAGTGACAGAATTAGACTTGGAAATACACAGTAGCGGGTGTGTGTGAAGTTACTCTGAATGACCCTATGTGCACCTTCAATATTATATACCCTTTTTGGGATAGATTTCAAAGAGCTCTGATATAGCAGGAACCACTAAATTATGAAATTGCTAAATTGGGAATTGTATTTCAACCCAGAACAAGAAATGTGCTTGAACGGACACTAAATAACTCGCCCAGCTACAGCACTAGGGACAGATTTAGCTGGATATAAATTTGAGGCCTAGTATTTAGGCGCTGGGTGACCGGTATGGATTTAGTGACAGAATTAGACTGGGATATGGCCAAAAAATGAACAGACTATTGCTGGTTAAATGCACTTGGTGTGACAGCTTCACCCTGATGTAGGCTTTAGCCAAAAAACAACCACACCATTGAGGGTTAAATGCACTTGGTGACAGGCGCAGCTTGCCCCTGATTTTGTATATGGCCAAAAAATGAACAGACTATTGCTGGTTAAATGCACTTGGTGTGACAGCTTCACCCTGATGTAGGCTTTAGCCAAAAAACAACCACACCATTGAGGGTTAAATGCACTTGGTGACAGGCGCAGCTTGCCCCTGATTTTGTATATGGCCAAAAAATGAACAGACTATTGCTGGTTAAATGCACTTGGTGTGACAGCTTCACCCTGATGTAGGCTTTAGCCAAAAAACAACCACACCATTGAGGGTTAAATGCACTTGGTGACAGGCGCAGCTTGCCCCTGATTTTGTATATGGCCAAAAAATGAACAGACTATTGCTGGTTAAATGCACTTGGTGTCACAGCTTCACCCTGATGTAGGCTTTAGCCAAAAAACAACCACACCATTGAGGGTTAAATGCACTTGGTCGCAGCTTGTGCTGGCGCACCACAAGACACAAAATGGCCGCCGATCACCCCAGAAAAATGAGACTGACAAACGGTCTGTGCAGCCTAAAAACAGTGAGCAATTGAGGATCAGCAGCTCAATGATCCACAGCTGCAGATCGATCAGTTAATCAAGTCCTTTGGAGGAGTTAATCTGCCTAATCTCGCCCTACTGTCGCAGCCGCAACCTCTCCCTACGCTAATCAGAGCAGAGTGACGGGCGGCGCTATGTGACTCCAGCTTAAATAGAGGCTGGGTCACATGGTGCTCTGGCCAATCACAGCCATGCCAATAGTAGGCATGGCTGTGATGGCCTCTTGGGGCAAGTAGTATGACGCTTGTTGATTGGCTGCTTTGCAGCCTTTCAAAAAGCGCCAAGAAAGCGTCACAAAAGCGCGAAGAAAGCGACGAACACCGAACCCGAACCCGGACTTTTACGAAAATGTCCGGGTTCGGGTCCGTGTCACGGACACCCCAAAATTCGGTACGAACCCGAACTATACAGTTCGAGTTCGCTCATCCCTAGTCAAGAGAGATACCTGTAAGCCAAACATGTTTAGCCAGAAGCTATCTTATGTGTGTTGCAAGACTAAGAGTAGAGCTGGTGGCTGTTACCCCAGAAAACTTTAGTTAGATTTATGTGGAAGCTCGCTGGCTTTTCTGGAACCTATGTGTTTTTCTCTTTTGTCTTCCTGCCTCAATCTACCTTAGATTTCTCTTATATTAATTCCAATCCTACCAAAGCCAGATTAACACTGCACCATTCTCTAATTGCATCTGCTGCAGTGTAAATGTTCTGTATATCATGAAGTTATTACCATCATTTGCAAAAGTATTTCTCTATTGTTATAAACAAAACTGCTTATTACAACTCATTATTTTTTAATTTCCAAAAAGTCTCATTTATGAAGATTTCAAAGTAATTAAAGCTAAGTATGATTTGTGCACCATAGCAGAGTATAACAAGATTAGCACTATTAATAGCTAGCCACCAGAGACCTCATTGGGAAGATGAGACATGTAATCTTTCTTTACTATTCTGCCCATCAGTTGTTTTCCCGTTTTGCTTGGATATTTTGCATGTGAGTTGTTTCCCACTCACCATAGTTCTGACAACTCACCATAGTTGACGTTGCAATTTTTCATTAAAAGTTTAAACCTTCTTGCTATGTTAAATTGTTCATTCTTATCATTAGGAGAAAGGAACATCTAATTATGAATCTTATCGTTGTGTGAAATCCTTGGATAGGTTGCTTTTGGATTGCTATAAAACAATGGTAGAACATTTATATAAACTCCTAGGTTCATATGTTCATGTCTATACCTCTTTTAATTTTTTTTTATACTATTTATTTTATGCACTTGGTCTCGTTTGCTGGACATACCATAATAAGGCTCTGTACAGTTGAAGCTTATAGCAAGTTGTTTGTCCTTTTGAGATAAGATGTATTTTCCATGCATCATTAACAATTTCCCTTTTTTTTTTTGCTCTGTAAGACAACCGGACCATAAGATGCACCTAGGTTTTAGAGGAGGAAAATAAGAAGAAAAAAATATTTTTATCAGACCTCAGATTAGACCACAAATTTTCATCAGGCCTCTAATCCTCATCAGACCTCTGATCAGACCCCCAAACCAGACCCCCAATCCTCCTCAGATCAGATCACCAATCTTCATCAGACCTCAGATCAGACATAAAATAAATAAAATAACTTACCTCTCCTACTCAGGACAGTACCACCACTTGGGAGATCCAGAGTACTCTTTCTGCTGCGCTGCACTCTGACATGACGTCACACAGCGTGCTTACTCGCACTACATCCTAACACTGTACGCAGACAGGATGCATGACTGCGTTGCACCGACATAAAACCAGGGAGCAGGGAGTAAAGCCAGCAACAAGAGCACTACATTGAAAGCGCTCGTTGATATTCACTTCATAAGATAGACCGCTATTTTTCCCCCCACTTTTTGGGGGAAAGAAAGTGTGTCTTGCTTTAAAATTGTGCTTAAACACATACCTGTCTTTTTTATGACATTTGTAAGTTTTGTGTTAGTTTTACTGAAGAACCTCAATAAACATACAGATATGTGAATAAACAAAATCACTTTCTCACTTTCTGATTATAGCATCCCTCTAACTATAACCCATGTATGTTTTTTTTTAAATGAAGGTCAGGACTTTTTTAAAATATAGTTTTGATGCTCTGTGTGGTGTAATATGGAGGACCATTATTTGTGAACTGCTATAGCAAATGTGATTTTCTCTAGGAAAATGTATATATTCATTGAAAGTGTTAATAAATGTTTAATGGAACCCCTGTCTGCATGCCTATGAAGCATGTTTACAGAATACTCTAACACCACTCGAGATGGATAATAATCATTTATGCATGCAAATGTATGCTGAAATACTCCTTGCACTGTAATAATTCTGCACAGCAAAAACATTCTGAAAATAAATGTTTTGAGTAACGACATACTGTATGCTGGTTAAAAATCTATTTTGAAATATTAAAAAGGTGAATATAGATGAGCTAATCGAAATGCACGAACTGGACTTCGATCCGAATGGCAGGATAAATTTGATTTGCAGCGAAGCCGAACTTCCTTATGATTTGCGGTAGCAAATCGATTTAAACTGAAATGGTGTAAAAAAAATAATAATAATACTTACCTGATCCATTTGCTTGAGACAGGCCAGCCGCCACCATCTTGCTTGAAGATCTCGGCCAAAATCCCTTGCGTGGGTGACATAAGATCACCATGCCAGCCGGCGTCATGACGTCATCTCAGGCCCTTCGAGATTTCATGCTGACTTTCAATTAAGATGGCAGTGGCCCATTGCGAACAAATAGATCAGGCAAGCATTATTATTATAAATATATATTTATATTGCACACACTCTCATTTATATCGATAATTTACAAATGCGGCATCTGAGAGGTACAATGACGGGAAGCGACGCAATCGTTGCTCCCTGTCATTGCACCCACTACTTACAAAATAATGCGCTTGTAAAGTTCGGCGAAGCAGCCAAATGGAATTTTTGCTTATCACTATACATAATATTATATCCAATAAAAAAATGAATTAATGGAAAATGTGGGAACACTGCTATATTTATACCCTACATGATATAAGAGCCTGATGTAGGAAGATACTGTTCAGATGTGAATGCAGCATTGTCACCATTTAGTAAATTTGTTTTTGCTGCCTATGATTATTACTTTATTGTCCGTTTCCCCCATTCAATATGATGCCATGGTTTATTTTGAGCTGATGACATCTTGTTTCCTCTTCTCATATATTTATGTCCAATGGAAACATCCTTGTTTACAGAGATCACATGTTCTTTGATATACTAATTCACACCTCTTAGTGGTCCCTTTTTCAGAAGGCTTACTTCTGTGTTAGTTATGTGCACCTTAGATGTAGGATGCAGTAGTCCTATTATAAACCAAACTTTTCACTTTATATGACGCACCTGATGATAAGACAAGTTTTTAGAGGAGGTAAGAAAGGAAAAAACTAAACTACTTTTCATACCCCCATATCAGATCCTCAGAACAGACCCCCATATCAGGACCTCAGATCAGAAAATATAAATAAGTTAACTTACCTCTCCTGCCCAGCTGCTACTCTGCAGGCATGGCAGTCTCTCCTGGAATCACGCTCCTTGGCCTTCTCTGGCCCAGCTGCACTTTGACCTGACTGTGTACAGCATCAGGTCATAGTGCATGCACTACATCATGATGCTGTACGCAGTCATGACAGTACAGGGTGGCCCCAGGGAGGAAGGCCTGGAAGCGGTGAGTACAGAAAGCTACTGCACCTGCATACTAGTGAGCGCTTCCATGAGCGCTTACATCTACATAGCTAGATGTTTTCTAGCCTCCAGGCCCCAACTATAGGTCTTCAGTGTGCAGTACCTATATACAGTTAATTCAGACTTCAGGAATGCGGCTAGGTACCAACAGATACCAGTAAAAAACTACATTACAAGGAGTTAAAGGGGAAATAACTACAAACCGGATTCCCCAAAAGTTGGGACACTAAACAAATTGTGAATAAAAACTGAATGCAATGATGTGGAGATGGCAAATGTCAATATTTTATTTGTAATAGAACGTAGATGACGGATCAAACGTTTAATCCGAGTAAATGTATCATTTTAAAGGAAAAATGCGCTGATTCAAATTTTCACGGTGTCAACAAATCCCCAAAAAGTTGGGACAAGTAGCAATAAGAGGCTGGAAAAAGTAAATTTGAGCATAACGAAGAGCTGTAAGACCAATTAACACTAATTAGGTCAATTGGCAACATGATTGGGTATAAAAAGAGCTTCTCAGAGTGGCAGTGTCTCTCAGAAGCCAAGATGGGTAGAAGATCACCAATTCCCACAATGTTGCACAGAAAGATAGTGGAGCAATATCAGAAAGGTGTTACCCAGCGAAAAATTGCAAACACTTTGCATCTATCATCATCAACTGTGCATAACATCATCCGAAGATTCAGAGAATCTGGAACAATCTCTGTGCATAAGGGTCAAGGCCGTAAAACCATACTGGATGCCCGTGATCTCCGGGCCCTTAAACGACACTGCACCACAAACAGGAATGCTACTGTAAAGGAAATCACAGAATGGGCTCAGGAATACTTCCAGAAACCATTGTCAGTGAACACAATCCACCGTGCCATCCACCGTTGCCAGCTGAAACTCTACAGTGCAAAAAAGAAGCCATTTCTAAGCAAGATCCACAAGCTCAGGCGTTTTCACTGGGCCAGGGATCATTTAAAATGGAGTGTGGCAAAATGGAAGACTGTTCTGTGGTCAGACGAGTCACGATTCAAAGTTCTTTTTGGAAATCTGGGACGCCATGTCATCCGGACCAAAGAGGACAAGGACAACCCAAGTTGTTATCAACGCTCAGTTCAGAAGCCTGCATCTCTGATGGTATGGGGTTGCACGAGTGCGTGTGGCATGGGCAGCTTGCATGTCTGGAAAGGCACCATCAATGCAGAAAAATATATTCAGGTTCTAGAACAACATATGCTCCCATCCAGACGTCATCTCTTTCAGGGAAGAGCATTTTTCAACAAGATAATGCCAGACCACATTCTGCATCAATCACAACATCATGGCTGCGTAGGAGAAGGATTCGGGTACTGAAATGGCCAGTCTGCAGTCCAGATCTTTCACCTATAGAGAACATTTGGCGCATCATAAAGAGGAAGGTGCAACAAAGAAGGCCCAAGACGATTGAACAGTTAGAGGCCTGTATTAGACAAGAATGGGAGAGCATTCCTATTTCTAAACTTGAGAAACTGGTCTCCTCGGTCCCCAGACGTCTGTTGAGTGTTGTAAGAAGAAGGGGAGATGCCACACAGTGGTGAAAATGGCCTTGTCCCAACTTTTTGGGGATTTGTTGACACCATGAAATTCTGATTCAACATATTTTTCCCTTAAAATGGTACATTTTCTCAGTTTAAACTTTTGTTCCGTGATTTATGTTCTATTCTGAATAAAATATTAGAAGTTGGCAGCTCCACATCATTGCATTCAGTTTTTATTCACGATTTTTATAGTGTCCCAACTTTTTGGGAATCCGGTTTGTAGTAAAATACCTTGCTATACAAAAACACAAAAAAACTGTACAGGGAAAAGGTATTGTTTTTGCAGGTATGGTGGCAATGTCAGATTTAATTCTTGATAAATTTCTGTTCTTTAGGGATGAAGATGCAGTTTTCACAAGTAGCACTGCAAAAGAGAGATGGAGTCGAGCTATACAAAAGGTAAGGTAATACAGGCCTAAGTTAATAAAATATCATTGTTTGAACAAAAGCAATAGTGATATTTTGATTGTATACAATTTCCCCTTTATTACAAGATAGTCGATCTGAGTGAAAACTTTTTTGCAAGCTTTTTAAAGAAATGTTTAAATCTCTGCTATTTTATTTTCATGGGGGAGGTGTTCTCAGTGAATGATAGCTATCTACACTACATACACATGCTCAGACAGAGAATGCTATCAATCACTGATAACACCTCCTCTGTGCACAAAGAAAGAGATTGCATAAATTATAAGTTTTGCTGAATATTTTTCCATAAAACTATATAGCAATCTTCACCGCTCCTTCTGTATACCATTGGGCCTTCAGTTTGCACTGCATTTTGGGATGACATGTTCTCTTTGAGCTCTATTAGTGTATCACAATATGTAAAGGCTCAATGACATATACTTATGTCAGAAGACTGTAGGCGGAGAAGCTGTGCATGTCCGATATACAGCTGAGGCTGACGCTAATTGATAATTAGGCTGCCATTGTAATGGCCAGCATTAGAGAAAATGTGATGCCAACCATTTCGACCCTCTAACAGCCCATTGACACCTCACGATGCATTTGCGTTGTGCTCATGGGCTTCCATGATAACCAGCTTTTGTGATAATTGTGTTTCTGATCATTATGTTTAATCTTAGTGGGGATTTTTAGTTTTTGACATAGTGGTTTTCTTTAATGGCACTGTATTGTATAATGCAGAGGAATGAGCATTTTGTATACTTGCATAATAAAGTCATACAACAACAATTGACAGGTACACTTAAAAAAAAAAAAAAAAATCTTATTAAAGGTCTGAGAAGTGCTGCCTTTCATATACTTTGGTGGTATACTCTATATAAGAGATCGCTGAGCTTCAGAAAAGATTAGGGAGGATATTAATGTCTGATAGTAAACTGGTTGACCTTTACAAATGGCCAAGTAGGCAGCCATAAATGTGACAAGACGCCTTTATTTGCACAGGAGTGATTCAGTGCACTGCTATAAATGTCACCTACAGTAGACCAGGCCTATGGATAACCTTGTTAAGAAAGTCTAGGAATGATGTGCATTATACCTTATGTAGCTATAGGGTTTAGATATGTTACTTTTGGTTCAGCAGCGCTCAGTTCACCTGAATGGGACTTTCAGAAATCCATGTGCTTGCCACCAGAACAACCCCATTCAGATGAATGGAAGTGGTTTTCGGAAATTTCTGCAATAAAATCTGCCACGTGTTAAGTCACCCTTAGATTTCATACTTGTTAATAAAATGGTAAATTAAGAGATTAAGAGGACACAGTTGCATACAACTGCTAGAAACAGATGGCAAGCTTACAGGCCATCTATTCCATTGTAATGTGCGAGACACAGCACTGTATTTGCCACTTGCAGTGTTGGGATGGATGTGAGCTGGAAAGCATTGTGATGGGTTCACCAAAGGTTCTGAAGGTCTTGTTCACATTTCCGTGTCCATTTGACTTCCATGAAAAAATGAGTACATGTTTCATCCATGAAGATGTCCGTGTTTGGTTCGTGTGTCATCTGTATTCCACAAACACTCTTCAGCTGAAAGTTAATTTCCACAGCATCTCCTATGAGTGGTCAGTGAAAAATAGACCAAATACAGACGCAACATGGATACTATCTGTGTTGTGTCTGAGTTTTTTCACAGACTATAGACTATAATGGGCATGTTTGGTCTGCATCACGGACCAAAGTAGTGCATATTCAAATCAATGGTTACATGTGTTGTCTGTGAAAAATGTGGACAGCACACATCAGTGAAAAATGGAAACGTGAACAAGACCTAAAGCTCATAATTACTTTTTGCTGATGCAGGTGGCCATTTGGGTATTAGGGCAAGTAGCTGAGGACCTACTGCTTACAGTCCCTTGGTCACAAGGATCACTCCTTCAATTCGAAGCACAGGGCCTGATCCTCAATGGCATTTTATTGACCCAAATCAAGTGTGGTGCCCCTAGATTTCAGTCTTAGTCTGTGGCTGGTACAAAGCAGAGCCATGTTTACTCCTGGCAGATATTTTCCAGATTATCAATTGCCATTTCCCATTAAAATGCTGCAGAGTATACACATTTTATCAAACTGGGTGAAATCCATATAATAAACATGAATTTCCAGTTTGGAATGCAGTCCACCATGTGTAAACATGTCCTAAGGGTCCTGCTATGGAATCACGCTTCAGGAAATTGAGTTGTTGAAGACCAAGGGGCTCACAGATGGTACTGCACATGGACTATCTGAGGAATATTTTTGCTTTGAGCAATTAATCCTTAACTTGCAAACAGTAAGAGATATACCTTCTGGATATCACAGTCCACAGTGATCCAATCCAGATTTTTTTTAACCCTTTGATCAGTGCAGTCTGACCATGACATGATCAAAGGTGACACCTCCCTTCCACTGAGTTTGCAAATGACTCGATTGAAAACTGAGGCACCCCGCTGCAGTCAGCCCTGGCATCCTAGAAAGCATCTTATGGCTTTTCAGTAAATCTGCTGTTAGGGCAAAGTAATTGCTGATCTAAAAGCAGACTATGCAACACAAGCATATAATATAATGTGTTAGCATACTGGAGTAGGAATGAAAACAAAGTAAGTATGCAAAATGGTGCAATTACTTAGTATAAAATATATTTGTTATAAGTTATATAAAAAACATAAAACCTACATGTATTAAGCATCTACATGGCCTTAATAATCTGAAAAACATGAACAGTATATAAAAAAACAAAGCTGATAGTCTGCTGATAAATTTCCCATGCATGTGACTAAATACTAAAATATTAACCCCAAATAACACCAACAAATTAATTTTTTTGTGTGTGTGTGTGTGTGTGTGTGTGTATATATATATATATATATATATATATATATTTATAAATTTACAATCATGGGATGTATAGCTTGGGCTAGAAACTGAAAATTGATTAGCAGCTCCTGACATTGCAATCACCCAAAAGATCAGCTATGGCATGGGTGCATCACGTTTCATTCAGGAAGAAGTGCATGTTGATATGCATATATTTATGAATATTTTAACTCTGACGATCTGAAAAATATATTACTGAATTGCGTCCTGATTGAAATTCACTCTGGTGACAGGCAAAACTAGTCATTTGACTCTAGACTCAAGTCCATTCTTTGACCACACTTTGACAGCTCCCCAGCTCCCATTAATAGTCACTTGTAGCTTGTCATAAATAGTTATTAGTAACTTGTCCATATTAAGCTTCTTTATCTCTTTGATCATTCATAAGGATCATTTTAGTAGTTTTATTCCAATCACTATGGCCATAGATTTGAATGATTTGTTACATCGGTTTTATCTATATTTCTGCTTCACTATCAAAAAGTCTATGAAGTGAAATAGTTGCAATTATTCCAGGAATGATATCACATGCGATATTTGCAAAGTTTAGAGGTTCTCAACGCTTTTTTTTGCTTCTCATTAGAACATAATAGGGTGTCAATTGGCTGAGGGAGATGCCTTTTAAGCAACCCTTGGAAGGTTCTGGTTTCATTGGCTGGAACTCACAGTGGCATGGTCCTGATGGCGTTTAGTGTCAGTACTTTGTATGTGGAGGCACTTAGTGCTGATATTGACCTGGGAGCAAGGAATTGATTTTAGGGTCTTAAAGTTTGAACATGATTTTGGGGTTTGGTCTGTATTTGTATGGATTTCTGATCTGGGGGGGGGATCTGAATTCATCTTAGGGTCTGGTATGAGGCCTGAAAACAAGTTACTCATGTAATAGATTTCTAAATGTCAGACTTTGATCCAGGCATTTATTATATAGCAAATTTAGTCAGCAAGAAAATTTTCCTTATTTTCCCAAATTTTGAGCAGTTGGAAATCTCCTTATTGGGGTACAATTATTAGATGGACTTGATAGAACTTTTTCTTTTTTAAATTATATCAACTATGTAACTATGTATTAATTTTGGGATCTGGTCTATGGTCTGAATAGTTGTTTGGACTATTTTTGGGGTTCTATTATAGGCTCTGAGTCAATTCATTTAGGGGATTGGGGTATTTTGAAAATCACAGGAAAAAAAGTTACAATGTAAAGGCAGAACTTCCACGTTGGCCTTCTAATGTCTGGTACAGTACATACAACATTGTATTAGGCCTCTTTCACACTTGCGTTGTCCGGATCCGGCGTGTACTCCACTTGCCGGAATTACACGCCGGATCCGGAAAAACGCAAGTGTACTGAAAGCATTTGAAGACGGATCCGTCTTCAAAATGCTTTCAGTGTTACTATGGCACCCAGGATGCTATTAAAGTCCTGGTTGCCATAGTAGGAGCGGGGAGCGGGGGAGCAGTATACTTACCATCCGTGCGGCTCCCGGGGCGCTCCAGAATGACGTCAGAGCGCCCCATGCGCATGGATGACGTGTCCATGCGATCACGTGATCCATGCGCTTGGGGCGCCCTGACGTCACTCTGGAGCGCCCCGGGAGCCGCACGGATGGTAAGTATGCTGCTCCCCCGCTCCCCGCTACACTTTACCATGGCTGCCAGGACTTTAGCGTCCCGGCAGCCATGGTAACCATTGATAAAAAGCTAAACGTCGCATCCGGCAATGCGCCGAAACGACGTTTAGCTTAAGGCCGGATCCGGATCAATGCCATTCAATGGGCATTCATTCCGGATCCGGCCTTGCGGCAAGTGTTCCGGATTTTTGGCCGGAGCAAAAAGCGCAGCATGCTGCGCTATTTGCTGCGGCCAAAAAACGTTCCGTTCCGGAACGGAAGACATCCTGATGCATCCTGAAGAACGGACTGTCCATTCAGAATGCATTAGGAAAATCCTGATCAGTATTCTTCCGGCATAGAGCCCCGACGACGGAACTCTATGCCGGAAGACTATAACGCAGGTGTGAAAGAGCCCTTACTGAGGTATTTTCTCCTAGAACACCTCTGTAATTTAGAATGTGATGGTGCATCTACAATTGACATAGAAACCAACAGAAATAAACTGCATACTTCAACATGAAATTATGGGAACATGAAAGTTCAGTAGAGTGCAAGTACAAGTGTTTTGTGTACCATTTTACAGCAATGCATAATTGTACAAATCTATACAGTGATTCCTCAAGATACAATGGCCTCAGGATACAATATTTTCAACTTACAGTGGTCTTTTCTGACCCATCATAAGTTGAAACTAGACTCAACATACAGTACGTCTCAGACTCAGATCCAACCAATCAAGGTCATTTATCTGGTAAAATAACTGTATTAGTTGCTAGTTATCAGCTATTACTGACTGTTATATGTAAGGACTTGTTTCATCTGTCCTAGTTATCTGTTTATTTTTCTTAAATCTTAATTGTCTCTTATCTTGGATGACATTTTGGGCCTTTGGAACCAATTACTCAACTTACAATGGTTTCATCAAACAATGGTCGTCCTGGAACCAATTAATATTGTAACTTGAGGGACAGCTATAGTATGTCTGTGTGCATGACCCCTCACTCATATAATATGTACACAATTGTACAGTTTACAGGGTGAGATTTTGGTTATGGCTTAGGCTACTTTCACACGAGCGTTCTGCTGTCCGCTCGTGAGCTCCGTTTGAAGGAGCTCACGAGCGGAGCAGAACGCTCGTGTGAAAGTAGCCTAAGCCATAACCAAAATCTCACCCTGTAAACTGTACAATTGTGTACATATTATATGATGAGGGGTCATGCACACAGACATACTATAGCTGTCCCTCAAGTTACAATATTAATTGGTTCCAGGACGACCATTGTTTGATGAAACCATTGTAAGTTGAGTAATTGGTTCCAAAGGCCCAAAATGTCATCCAAGATAAGAGACAATTAAGATTTAAGAAAAATAAACAGATAACTAGGACAGATGAAACAAGTCCTTACATATAACAGTCAGTAATAGCTGATAACTAGCAACTAATACAGTTATTTTACCAGATAAATGACCTTGATTGGTTGGATCTGAGTCTGAGACGTACTGTATGTTGAGTCTAGTTTCAACTTATGATGGGTCAGAAAAGACCACTGTAAGTTGAAAATATTGTATCCTGAGGCCATTGTATCTTGAGGAATCACTGTATAGATTTGTACAATTATGCATTGCTGTAAAATGGTACACAAAACACTTGTACTTGCACTCTACTGAACTTTCATGTTCCCATAATTTCATGTTGAAGTATGCAGTTTATTTCTGTTGGTTTCTATGTCAATTGTAGATGCACCATCACATTCTAAATTACAGAGGTGTTCTAGGAGAAAATACCTCAGTAAGGGCTCTTTCACACCTGCGTTATAGTCTTCCGGCATAGAGTTCCGTCGTCGGGGCTCTATGCCGGAAGAATACTGATCAGGATTTTCCTAATGCATTCTGAATGGACAGTCCGTCCTTCAGGATGCATCAGGATGTCTTCCGTTCCGGAACGGAACGTTTTTTGGCCGCAGCAATAGCGCAGCATGCGCGCTTTTTGCTCCGGCCAAAAATCCGGAACACTTGCCGCAAGGCCGGATCCGGAATGAATGCCCATTGAAGGGCATTGATCCGGATCCGCCTTAAGCTAAACGTCGTTTCGGCGCATTGCCGGATGCGACGTTTAGCTTTTCTCAATGGTTACCATGGCTGCCGGGACGCTAAAGTCCTGGCAGCCATGGTAAAGTGTAGCAGGGAGCGGGGAGCAGCATACTTACCAGTCCGTTGCGGCTCCCGGGGCGCTCCAGAGTGACGTCAGGGCGCCCAAGCGCATGGATCACGTGATCGCATGGACTACGTCATCCATGCGCATGGGGCGCTCTGACGTCATTCTGGAGCGCCCCGGGAGCCGCACGGACTGGTAAGTATACCCCGCTCCCCACTACTACTATGGCAAACCAGGACTTTAAGAGCGTCCTGGCTGCCATAGTAACACTGAAAGCATTTTGAAGACGGATCCGTCTTCAAATGCTTTCAGTACACTTGCGTTTTTCCGGATCCGGCGTGTAATTCCGGCAAGTGGAGTACACGCCGGATCCGGACAACGCAAGTGTGAAAGAGGCCTAATACAATGTTGTATGTACTGTACCAGACATTAGAAGGCCAACGTGGAAGTTCTGCCTTTACATTGTAACTTTTTTTCCTGTGATTTTCAAAATACCCCAATCCCCTAAATGAATTGACTCAGAGCCTATAATAGAACCCCAAAAATAGTCCAAACAACTATTCAGACCATAGACCAGATCCCAAAATTAATACATAGTTACATAGTTGATATAATTTAAAAAAGAAAAAGTTCTATCAAGTCCATCTAATAATTGTACCCCAATAAGGAGATTTCCAACTGCTCAAAATTTGGGAAAATAAGGAAAATTTTCTTGCTGACTAAATTTGCTATATAATAAATGCCTGGATCAAAGTCTGACATTTAGAAATCTATTACATGAGTAACTTGTTTTCAGGCCTCATACCAGACCCTAAGATGAATTCAGATCCCCCCCCAGATCAGAAATCCATACAAATACAGACCAAACCCCAAAATCATGTTCAAACTTTAAGACCCTAAAATCAATTCCTTGCTCCCAGGTCAATATCAGCACTAAGTGCCTCCACATACAAAGTACTGACACTAAACGCCATCAGGACCATGCCACTGTGAGTTCCAGCCAATGAAACCAGAACCTTCCAAGGGTTGCTTAAAAGGCATCTCCCTCAGCCAATTGACACCCTATTATGTTCTAATGAGAAGCAAAAAAAAGCGTTGAGAACCTCTAAACTTTGCAAATATCGCATGTGATATCATTCCTGGAATAATTGCAACTATTTCACTTCATAGACTTTTTGATAGTGAAGCAGAAATATAGATAAAACCGATGTAACAAATCATTCAAATCTATGGCCATAGTGATTGGAATAAAACTACTAAAATGATCCTTATGAATGATCAAAGAGATAAAGAAGCTTAATATGGACAAGTTACTAATAACTATTTATGACAAGCTACAAGTGACTATTAATGGGAGCTGGGGAGCTGTCAAAGTGTGGTCAAAGAATGGACTTGAGTCTAGAGTCAAATGACTAGTTTTGCCTGTCACCAGAGTGAATTTCAATCAGGACGCAATTCAGTAATATATTTTTCAGATCGTCAGAGTTAAAATATTCATAAATATATGCATATCAACATGCACTTCTTCCTGAATGAAACGTGATGCACCCATGCCATAGCTGATCTTTTGGGTGATTGCAATGTCAGGAGCTGCTAATCAATTTTCAGTTTCTAGCCCAAGCTATACATCCCATGATTGTAAATTTATAATATATATATATATATATATATATATATACACACACACCACACACACACACAAAAAATTAATTTGTTGGTGTTATTTGGGGTTAATATTTTAGTATTTAGTCACATGCATGGGAAATTTATCAGCAGACTATCAGCTTTGTTTTTTTATATACTGTTCATGTTTTTCAGATTATTAAGGCCATGTAGATGCTTAATACATGTAGGTTTTATGTTTTTTATATAACTTATAACAAATATATTTTATACTAAGTAATTGCACCATTTTGCATACTTACTTTGTTTTCATTCCTACTCCAGTATGCTAACACATTATATTATATGCTTGTGTTGCATAGTCTGCTTTTAGATCAGCAATTACTTTGCCCTAACAGCAGATTTACTGAAAAGCCATAA